>NW_008685095.1:0-6541 GCF_000695815.1 Acanthisitta chloris | reverse complement strand
ATTCCCGGTGTTCCCCATTCCCAGGTCCTTCCCCACCCCCATTCCAGGTGTTCCAAGTCCACTCCCGGTGTTGCCCATCCCCACCCCCATTCCCGGTGTTGTTCATTCCCATCCCATTCCCGGTGTTCCCTCCCCATTCCCGGTGTTCCCGATCTCCCGGTCCATTCCCGGTGTTCCCCCCCATTCCCCCTGTTGCCCATTCCCAGCCCATTCCCGGTGTTCCCGGTGTTCATTCCCGGTGTTCCCATCCCATTCCCGGTGTTTCTCCCCCCGTTCCCAGTGTTCATTCCCGGTGTTCATTCTCAGTGTTCCCGGTGTTCATTCCCGGTGTTCCCATCCCGTTCCCGGTGTTCATTCCCGGTGTTCATTCCTGGTGTTTCCATCCCATTCCCGGTGTTCCTGGTGTTTCTCTCCCTGTTCCCGGTGTTCATTCCCAGTGTTCCCATCCCATTCCCGGTGTTTCTCCCCCCGTTCCCGGGGTCCGTTCCCGGTGTTCCCGGTGTTTCTCCCCCATTCCCGGGGTCCATTCCCGGTGTTTCTCCCCGTGTTCCCGGTGTTCATTCCCGGTGTTTCTCCCCCCGTTCCCGGTGTTCCCATCCCGTTCCCGGTGTCCGTTCCCGGTTTCTCACCCGCCACGCCGCCAGGGGGCGATCGGGAGGTCACGTGGCGATCGGGAGGTCACGTGGCTCTTCCCTCCCCGGGTGAAGGTCACCGAGCTCAGGCCACGCCCACCAGGAACTGACCAATGGGAGCGCGCGGAGGGCGTGGCCTAACGGGCCAGGGCAGCCAATGGGAGGAGAGGGAACAGGGACACGGATTGGGATAGATAGGGATAGGGAGAGGGATGGTGATAGGGAATGGGATAGGGATAGGGAGAGGGAGAGGGAATGCGATAGGGATGGATAGGGAATGGGATAGGGATAGGGATAGGGAATGGGATAGGGATAGATAGGGATAGGGATGGATAGGGATAGGGATAGATAGGGATCGGGATGGATAGCGATAGGAAATGGGATAGGGATAGATAGGGATAGGGACAGGGATAGGGACAGGCACAGGGATAGGGATAGATAGGGATAGGGAATGGGATAGGGATAGAGATAGGGATAGGGATGGGGTATGAAGAGGGACAGGGATAGGGATAGGAATACAGACAGGGATAGGGACAGGACAGTCCCATGACACCCCAAAGCCCTTTCTGATGCCAAAAAAACCCCAAATAACTCCCAAATTTCCCCAAAACCTGATCCCTCAGGGATCGAAACCCCCAGATTTGGGGTCCCCCCCAGTCCCTGTGGCCTCGAGTTAATTACACCCCAAAATCATCAAGATTCACTTTATTTATAAAATCATCCATGCTGGGAAGGGGGAAGGGAATTTGGGGATTCCTTGAATTCCATGGGAAAGGTTAGGAGAGGGATTTGGGGGGTCCCCTGAGTGATTGGGAGGTAATTTTGGGGTCCCCTGAGTGATTGGGAGGGAATTTTGGGATCCCCTGAGTGCCAAGGGGGGTTAAGGGAGGTCTCTGTGCTTTTTTGGGGGCACCATTTCATGGGTGGCATAAGGAGACCCCCCAAAAGAGGATCCCCAAGTCCCTGGGGGTCTTCTCTCGAGGCGTACCCCCATGCCAGGGGGTGCCCATGGCCTGGGGGTCCCATTTGGGGGTCCCATTTGGGGGGTGCCATGGCAAGGGATGTGGTTTGTGCTGTGCCAGGTCCCTGTGCCCACTCTGGGGGGTCAGCACTGTCCCTGTGCCCCCCAAGTGGGGGGTCAGGGGGCACTGTGTGCCCTGGGGGGTCAGAGCTGTCCCTGTGCCCACTCTGGGGGTCAGTGCTGACCCTGTGCTTCTGGCCTTGTGCCCCCCAGATGAGGGGTCAGGGGGCTCTGGGTGCCCTGGGGGGTCAGAGCTGTCCCTGTGCCCACTCTGGGGGTCAGTGCTGACCCTGTGCCCCCCAGGTGGGTCAGCACTGTCTCTGTGCCCCCTCTGGATTTTCCTGGCTCCAGGGTGGGCACTGGATGCTGCCAGGGGGGTCAGAGCTCCATGTGGAAGAGCTGCATGGAGCTCATGATGTCCTGGTCCTGGAGAAGAGGGCACAGATCCCCTGATCACCCCCTGCCCTTCCTCCTCCTCCTCCTCCTCCTGGCATCCCATCCTGGTCCCTCCAGTTCCTGTGCCATCCCTCTCCTCCCAGCTTCCCAATCCCTCCCAGAACCTCCAAATCCCTCCCAGAGCCTCCCAATCCCTCCCAGAGCTTCCCAATCCCTCCCAGAACCTCCAAATCCCTCCCAGAGCCTCCCAATCCCTCCCAGAGCTTCCCAATCCCTCCCAGAACCTCCAAATCCCTCCCAGAGCCTCCCAATCCCTCCCAGAGCTTCCCAATCCCTCCCAGAACCTCCAAATCCCTCCCAGAGCCTCCCAATCCCTCCCAGAGCTTCCCAATCCCTCCCAGAACCTCCAAATCCCTCCCAGAGCCTCCCAATCCCTCCCAGAGCTTCCCAATCCCTCCCAGAACCTCCAAATCCCTCCCAGAGCCTCCCAATCCCTCCCAGAGCTTCCCAATCCCTCCCAGAACCTCCAAATCCCTCCCAGAGCCTCCCAATCCCTCCCAGAGCTTCCCAATCCCTCCCAGAACCTCCAAATCCCTCCCAGAGCCTCCCAATCCCTCCCAGAACCTTCCAATCTCTCCCAGAACCTTCCAATCCCTCGCAGAGCTACCCAATCCCTCTCAGAACCTTCCAATCCCTCCCAGAGTTTCCCAATCCCTCCCAGAGCCTCTCACCTCCTTGCAAGTGGCCAAGAACTCCTCGAAGGTCACCACTCCATCCCCATTCCTGTCCATCTTCTGCAAGACACCACAGAGCAACTGGGAGGGACTGGGAGCAACTGGGGCTATGCTAGAGGTAACTGGGCTCCAGCTGGGAGGGACTGGGAGCTACTGGAACCATCGTGAGGGTGATGGGATGATACTGGGGTGACTAGGAGCTAGTGGGACCATTCTAGGAGCCCAACAGGAACACCATGAGATCTTACTGGGATAGGCTGGAAATGTAGCCATGGTGGGACTGGGACTATACTGGGGATACTGGTGTGTCCCCTCCCCAGGAGGAGGTGCCAACGGTGCCAATCTCACCTGGAAAAACATCTCCACGTGCTGGGCAGGAGCTGTGACCCTTGGGTTGGGTTGGGAACAACCACCCATCATGTCGTAGATGCTCTTGATGATCTCCAACATGTCCTGGGAAAGGAACAAAGTACTAGAAGGTTCTTCTTGAGGTGTCACCTCCTCCCCAAAAGGTCCTTCTTGGGGTGTCCCCCACCCTGTCACCACCTCCCAGGACAGAAGGAGGAGGAGAAGAGAAGGAGGAGGAGAACAGAAGGAGAAGAGGAGAAGGAGGAGGAGGAGGAGAAGAAGAAGGAGGAGGAGGATAATAGGAGTAAGAGGAAGAAAATGGGAGGGGGGAAGGAGAAGAGGAGAAGGAGGAGGAAGAAGGAGGATAATAGGAGGAGGAGGAGGAGAACAGGAGGAGGAGGAGGAGAACAGGAGAAGAGGAGGAAGAGGAGGAGGAGGAGGAGAAGCTGGAGAAGAGAAGTGGAGGAAGAGGAGAACAGGAGGAGGAGAAGTTGGAGAAGAGGAGGAGAAGGAGGATAATAGGAGGAGGAGGAGGAGAACAGGAGGAGGAGGAGGAGAACAGGAGAAGGAGGAGAAGTTGGAGAAGTGGAGAAGGAGAACAGGAGGAGGAGAAGTTGGAGGAGAAGAAGGAGGATAAGAGGAGGAGAACAGGAGAAGGAGGAGGAGAAGTTGGAGGAGGAGAAGGAGGATAAGAGGAGGAGGGTTGGAGGAGGAGAAGGAGGATAAGAGGAGGAGGAGGAGGAGAGCAGGAGAAGGAGGAGGAGAAGTTGGAGGAGGAGAAGGAGGATAAGAGGAGGAGGAGGAGGAGAGCAGGAGAAGGAGGAGGAGAAGTTGGAGGAGGAGAAGGAAGATAATAGGAGGAGGAGGAGGAAAATTTGAAGGCAATGGTGAATCCCAACCTCCCTCCCCCCTAAAAGTTTCACCTCTTTGGTGACATAACCATCCTTGTTGACGTCGTAGAGGTCAAACGTCCACCTGAGTTTCTGCTGCTCTGTCCCTCGGAGCAGCACCGAGAGCCCCAAGGCGAAATCCTGTTGGGGGGGACATGTCTTGAGTTGGGGACAGGACCTTGACCCTCCCAGAACTTCCTTCACCACCTCCCAGTGCTGTCACATCGATCCCAAGGGATTATTTCCTTTGTTTTCCCAGTTGTTTTAGCTGTCTGTGTGTCCTGGTGGGATACATAAGGGTGTGTGGTGGTTTGGGAGGAGGAGAAGAGGAGGAGGAGGAGGAGAACAAGAGCAGGAAGAGGAGAAGTTGGAGAACAGGAGAAGAAGGAGGAGGAGGAGGAGGAGAAGAGGAGGAGGAGGTGAAGAGCAGGAGGAGGAGGAGGAGGAGGAGAACAAGACCAGGAGGAGAAGTTGGAGAAGTGGAGGAGGAGGAGAAGGAGGAGAGGTGAAGAAGGAGGTCAAGAGGAGGAGGAGAAAAGGAGAAGGAGGAGGAGAACAGGAGAAGAAAAAACAGGAGGAGAAGAGGAGAACAGGAGGAGGAGGAGGAGGATAATAGGAGAAGAAGGAGGAGGAGGAGAAGAGAAAGGTGAAGAGCAGGAGAAGAGGAGAAGCAGGAGGAGGAGAAGAGGAGAAGGAGGAGGATAATAGGAGGAGGAGGAGGAAAAGTTGGAGGCAATGATGACTCCCAACCATTCCCACCAGGAATTCCCACCTGGAAGCAAAGAGTTCCATTGTGATCAGCATCAAAGGCCTTGAACAAGAAGTGAGCGTAGGAGGTGACATCTAAGGAGGAAAGAGGAGGAGGACAATGATCCCAGTGCCACCCAGACTGGGACTGGGACACCCCCAGACCCTCCTGAGGATTTGGGGTCCCCCATGAGGATTTGGGGACCCTCCTGAGGGATTTGGGACCCTCCTGAGAGATTTGAGATACCCCAACTCACCTCCTTGAGGGAAGAACCTGGAGTAGATGAGGGTGAAGGTTTCTTCATCCACGAGGCCACTGGGACATTCCTGGGGGGCAAAGTGGGACCCAGTGAACTTGGAGAGCCCCAAATTTGGGGTTGACTGAGGTGGGACCCCCCAAAAAACTCACATTCTTGAAGCTTCTGTAGAGGGTTTGGAGCTCTGTCTTGGTGAAGCTGGTCCTTGCCAGGAGATGCTCCAAGGCCTCGGGTTGGTGGCGAATTGTTGGGAGCTCCACGTCGGGGTCAGTGGTGTCTGCAGGGAGAGACACCCCCAGGGTAAAAATCCCCAAAAAAATCACTTCCTCACCCCAAAATACCATCCCAGCACCCAAAAAAACCCATCCCAGCACCCAAAAAAACCCATCCCAGCACCCCAAAAAAACCAACCCCAGCACCCCTAAAGTCACCTCAGCAGCCTAAAATCATCTCCATCCTTCCAAAAAACACCTCAAACCCCTCAAATCTTCCCCAAAATTACCTTTAAACCATCTCCACCCCCCAAAAAAATTCCCCAGGGTGTCTCATCCTGAGGCTTTTCCCACATTCCCAAGGCTGAGAACATTCCCGAGGTTATTAATTAATAATTTCTCATTAAGAATTGAAGCAAGGGAAGTCCCAAGGGAGGAGGTCCAGGAGGGATTTGAGAAGGTTTGAGGGGTCACAGAAGGTTTGGAAAGTCTCAGACATCACCCCAAAAGTCTTGTCTGGGAGGGCCAAGCTAATTAGTGAGTTAATTAGGGTTAATTGAGGCTAATTAAGGACCCCAAATCCACCCAGTTGTACCTACAGGGACCATTTGATGCCCCCAGAGGTTGTGCCATGCGAAGGAGAAGGTTGAGACCACCCCAGGATGGGGCTGTGGGGATAATTAATGCCCTTAATGACTTCATTAAGATTAATTAAGGTTCATTAGGGCCTCCAGCTCTACCTGGTTGTACCATTAAAGGACCATTAAAGGTCCCCAGAGGTCATTCCATGCAGAGAGGAGTGATGAGAACAACCCAGGATGGGGCAAGGGGAGATGATTGGCTAATCAATGCATTCATTAGGACTAATTAAGGCTAATTAGGACTCATTAATCAGAGTTGCAGATCCACCTGGTTATACCCACAACAATCCTTTCCCACTACCCACAACTAATGGCACCAACCCAAGCTGGGACAGAGGGGGGAAAGGATAGGGTGGTAATGAAGCTAATTAACCCCCACGAGCACTAATTAACCCCTTAACGAACTCAGTACCTTCTACGGAGATGGGCTCCAGGATGCCAAACTGCTTGAGCACAGCGATGAAGAGGAGGATGACAACAGCCACAGCACACAGCTCCATCCCTTGGATCCCCATGGGGCACCCCAAAATCCGTAGGGTGCTCCAGGTGCTCCTTAGGGTGCTCTGGATGCTCCAGGTGCTCCTTAGGGTGCTCTGGGTGATCCTTAGGGTGTTCCTTAGGATGATCCTTAGGGTACTCTGGGTGCTCCTTAGGGTGCTCTGG
>NW_008685094.1:6528-10503 GCF_000695815.1 Acanthisitta chloris | reverse complement strand
TATTCCTATTTTCTCATATTTTTGCCAAATAGCCCGCTTAATTTCAGAATTGTAGTAATTCGGAGGGAAAGGGGCTACATTTTTCTATTCCAAGGGAGGCTCCTGCCTTTTTGGCAGACACCTGTCTCTCAAACCAAGACAGGCTCTAACATGTTGGCAATACTCAGCCCTCAGTGAGAAGTTTTTTTCCTGGTATTGCAAATTTAAGCTGCAGTAAGCTGTGGGAACACTAGAGCTTTCTCTAGCAGGCCATGAAATGAGTCATCAGTCCTGAAAGAATCTGTGTGTTACAACTGATCACATGTTAAGAGAATAAGTAGTCTCACAACTTTCACATCCCAAAAAAATAAAAGTAAGGATAACATTTTGTCTGTTAGCCATAGACATCATTTCCCTTGAATTCAGTCTCATCTGTACTCCCTCTTTTTTCTTGAACAGATCCCATCCCTTCCTGGCAGAAAGAATGAATATAAGTTACTGACTGTGTGTGCTGGTTTGAGCTGGAGTAGAGTTAACTTTCTTCACAGTGACTAGTATGAGGCTATGTTTGGGTTTTGTGCAGAACACAGAGTTGATAATGCAGAGATGTTTTTGTTATTGCTGAGCAGAGTTTACACAGAGTCAAGGCCTTTGCTGCTTTCCGTACTGCCACATGGCAAGGAAGTTGGGGATGCATGGGAGACTGGGAGGAGACACAGCTGGGACAGGTGACCCAAACTGACCAAAGGGATATTCCATACCATAGGACATCATGCTCAGTATATAAGGTGGGAGGAAGAAGGAGGAAGGGGGGACATCTGGAGTGATGGCGTCTGTCTTCCCAAGGAACTGTTACGTGTGATGGGGCCCTGCTCTCCTGGAGATGGCTAAACACCTCCTGTCTTTGGGAAGCAGTGAATTAATTCCTTGTTTTGCTATGCTTGTGTGTGCAGCTTTTGCTTTCTCTCTTAAACTGTCTTTATCTCAACCCATGAGTTTTTGTAGCTTTTACCCTTCTAATTCACTCCCCCATCCCGTTGGTGGGGGAGTGAGTGAGAGGCTGTTTGGTTCTTGGCTGCTGCTGGGGTTAAACCACGACACTGTGATACATCTAAAGACATACCTCTTCTGCCACATCTGGGGCACTTAGCCTAAAAGTCTTAGGACACCTGTGCTTCACACAGCCAGACCCCCACACACAAGCAGCACTGTAGTTTCTTTGTTGCATTACAAGTCTGCATCAAGTAAGAGCTAGGACGTGGGCAGCAATGTCCAGTCACAGAGTAGGAGAAAATATGAGACTATGCAATGCATTTAGGTACTGTGTCTGCTTGGTTTCCTGTGACGGTGTCCCTGTTACACAGCAGTCAGAAAAAGAGGCCTTTCTTCAGGCCTTTTGCGAGCCTGCCAACAGTTCAAAGCATGAAAACATACAAAATGTATAATACAGCCCTAGCTTTTAGCAACACAAGGAGCCAGAAGATAGCAGCCTTGTCACCTTCAAGAGAATGCCACACCTGAGAAGGATTTACAAAGCCACCAAAAGCTTTGAATCAGGCCGGTTCAGTGAGAACAGGATGTAGGATTAAGCTTCAAAACATATCCAGAGCTGTTCAAATCTTCCTTCCACATGTGGCAAGAAGCATAGCATTTCCCAGAGTCCACTGACATTCCCAGAAAACTGAAAAAAGCCAGAATGCTCTCTTCACTCATGTTCCATGCACACCACAGTAATGCCAATGTAGCTAGGGAAGGAACTCATTTCTTGCACAGAACTTGGAAACATTTCTCTGCTCCCACTTTTGATGCTCTGCAAAAAACAGCAACAGATTCACAAAGTCTCCTGCTGTTTCCACAACTTCTGCTAATAGTTCATGCTTTCAAGCCCAGTAATATCTGCAGGTACCAAGTCAACTCTGAATTGCAAAGGCTTAAAGAGGAGGGAAAAGAACAGGGGTCAATATCATCACTTGTCTTCTCCACTCCATCTGGGAAGGGAAAAGTTTGCCTGATGAATCTACTGTACTGTTTCTCCCGCATATTGCCCTGTCTCTGTCACTTATAACTTACAGGGGGTTTTGGTGTTGCTGGAGTAGCCAAGACTGACAGTTGAAAAGAGGATCCTCTTACTGTCTGCTCAATAACAGACATGTTAGGAATAGTTCAATCCACTTGATCCCAACCACCCTTACATCCTTGATTTTCTGTGCACTGTAACTTTGGCCTTGGTTCTATGCTTTCATCAGACAAATGGTTTAATTTCTCTCACTCTTGACGTGGGGCTGGGATGTGAGAATATTTTACTTGAGGAAAGGTGATAGTTCAAAGCCAGACTCCAAAGTCAGCTCTGTATCCTCCTATTTTTTGTGCTTAAGAGATACAGTAGGGTCAGTACCCCCAAACTGCACAGCACCCAGCCTCTAAGGCAGGTTCCATGCAAAGGAACATCCTCAGTACCAAGCATCAAATGTTTTATTCTGTTCTTCCAGAGTCTTAGCTATATCCTAGGCCACAAAATTTAATCTGCAGTAAAGATCCTGTCTCAGCATCCTGCTCTGTTTTACTGCCAATCTTCACCCAGGGAGTTTCCATTAATGCTGGTCAGCTGCCTACACAGGTGCTCACTCCCCGTCCATTAAGGTGAGACATGAGCTGGCCAGTCTTCTCATAAACATGTAGCCAGGTTCTCCTCTGCTCAGTCTGAATCTGTTTACACTGGTATCTGGCCGGTTTCAGCCATGACCTCTGTGCCTCAAGTCACTCAACAGCCACTGCACAGAAAATTACAGACTAAAAGCACAGTTTTTAGGCATAAATCCTTGGGTGCTGCCCAAATAACTTCTGAGTTGCTTCTTACCAGGCCCATGCCTAAGTCAAAGAACAGGCACTATGACAAACCCAATCCTGTTATAAAGTTCTCTCTATGCCATAGGCATGTCTTTGGTGTTTCTATTATTTATTAGCTATCACCAGTGCACAAGTTTTATCTGTAGCATTCCAGCCAGCAATATGGTTACAACCATCTCTCAAAGGGTTCTGCAGGCCTACCTTAATTCTCTCTCCCAACTTTAGACTCACTAACACACAGTTTCAGTCTTCACACCTGCATGTGAGTATGCTCCTGTGGAAACAAAGAAAAAAGTACAAAGTTTAGTTCAAGTCTGTTTGGAATTTATGGACAAACCTTCTGCAACACAGAATCCTTTTACAAATTAAAGTTGGATTCACACTGTTCTCTGTATTTTAAAACAGATTTATCCAAAGCATTTTTTTAAACTATAATTTATATTCAGTCTTGAAAGGTACCACTTTTTTCCTAAAGAAATCCTTTCCAACTGATCCCATGTGCAATTCCTAGTTCAAACTGAATATTTTCATTCCCATTTGTTTGATCAAAAAGTAAAATTTTTTTGAAACCTGAAACACTTACCAAGACCCACCCAGCCATTCTGTTTGCATTTCCTCATAATTCCACTTAGCTGGAGCTGAAATCCCTTCCAACTCTCCTCTGTGGAGATAAAACATCACCTTGCTTCCTGCAGCTACTTGTATTGACTATTGTTTCCTAGGAGGCAGAAAAACAGAAGGGCAGTCAGAAAAATAGGTTTCCCCTCATCAATCCAACCTCACAAAGTTTAGCTCTACTGGAAACTCACTTAATTCCAGCAACAAATGAAATGTTTCTAGCAATTCTGTAAATAACAGAAGAAGCTACAAGAAAAAAAGGCACATCCTCTGCACTAGTTAATTCAGGAGGACGTGGATGTTCTCTCTGCCATTTCTAGCAAGAAAAATAGAGCCCACTGCAGATACGGAGCGACCCCCACCTCACCCCTCAAACTATAGGGCTTGAATGCTGATGAGGGCAGTCCTCATGCTTCAGAAAACCTGAAGGGTTGTGTGGCTGTGTGGAGCTAGTAAGAAGAATCTGCTTTCAGGCATCAGGTAGTGAGTGTAAGGAATTAAATCAATGTACAGAAAAGGGATTTTATAGAA
>NW_008685094.1:0-6497 GCF_000695815.1 Acanthisitta chloris | reverse complement strand
GAAAGAAGTAGCTGAAGGAGGGGTAAATATTTGTCTTTTTATCTTTCTCCCTCAAGGCTTTTATCTTACATAAATCAGCACTGAGTACACAAGGTACCTTGTGAATTATGTTTATAAACCACAATTGCGTAGAGATAGGGCAGATAGAAATGCCAAGATCAGTCTTCATGTCAATCTGCAAAAAGCATCACTGATACCAGGTTCTGCTTCTGATGGTGCACAGCGTGATCAGCAGCAGCTGCTTATGGAAACTCCTGCAGTTCTTCACAGGGTCACCTCAGACTGACATGTGGCAGCAGTTATTGGCACTAGAGAATCAAAGCAGGGTTTGAACTGACCAAACCCTCTCCCTTTTCCCATCACTGGTCTATGTTTCAGTGGAAGAATCTGATATAAACGCTTACATTGTAAATGACTAACAGGGTGTGAAGCAGTAGAAAGAAAACTTCCTTACCTAACCTTTCAAAAGAGTGACTGACTACCTTCCGTGCAACTACAGGAACATGATATATCATTACATACTCTTCATGATTCTGATTTTCTTTATTCTCACACCTGTTTGGCCATTATGGAACAAGTAATGAGATTCTTTAAGAAGGACTTTCAGAACACATAGCATTGAGAAGAGTAAGAATTTGCTCTGGTGTCAGTGGAGAACAGGTTGAAAGAACATTGCATGTAGCACATTGTTTTGTATATATTGAGTTGGGTTTATCCAAAATAAAGCCTTCTTGAGACATTAATCCCTTGAAATGACACTCTATTCTTTTCCAAGTGGTTATAAAGAGAAGCATGGCATTACATAAACCTGTATGAAATGCAGAGATTCAAAAATCCCTCCTAATCCCTCCTACCAGAAAGTCATTTATTCTAAACTGTTCTCATCATCTATAAATAGTAGTTCTTTTGCAGTGCTTTTTGCCTATAAATATAAAAGAACCTCTATAAGCATGAGATCCCATTCTCAGCCAGGTGACATTTCTCAGCTCACTGAATGTAGTGCAATAACTTCTGAGTGACTGCAAAGAACAGGAAGGATCTTATCATCTGCTCTCCTGCTGACAGAGGCATCATCAGGACCTCTACCTGCAAAGAAGTAAATCCATCAAGATCTACTCCATCAACAGAAAAAAACAGTATGAACATCTGGGTGCTGAGAAGCACTCATCCAAATATCTCTTAGAGCTTTAACTAGAGGTAATAGACAGAAGAGACCACACCCTACAAAATCTGCCATGGGAGTTTATGTGTTCTCTGCACAAAAATCTTCTTCCTTAAGAAATTCTTCCTGTTAATTACTTCCAGCAATTATGTAAATACATAGGCACACAGATATAAAAAGAAGAACATGTGATGTCAGCTTCCCATATTTTTAGAGTTTTGCTTGTCAGCTAGAGGAAGAAGAGGTAAACAAAAAGTCCAGCAAAAATGACAGAAGGCATTGATCATCAAGTATAATGCACCAAATATTGTGAACACAGCAGAACACAGCTATATGAGGCAGCTATACATCTATATGTTGTGAAAATGGAACCCATCCAAGTGGAAAACATCAGCAATTTAAATTCTCATTTGCTGTATTGACTTCTGTTTTTCTCTGTTAAGTCAAGGTTTCGAGCCTCAACAAAAAAAAGGGGTTAATCAGCCTGTTTATCTGAGGTAAGGTGTAGGTTGAAGCAATAATAGCAGACTGGAAAGATGTCTTCAGTTGCCTAGCATTGTTGTGCCAAATATAGACACCATGTGTTACATTCCAGCCCAAGTGATCCCAAAGCATCCTCTTCCGTGAAGTCATTTTTGGTTTGGGAAGGCAACAGCTAAACACAGTCAACTGAGGTAGAACTGAATTTAAATTTCGTTGAATATGGTGAATAACTGCCTATCTAAATCATGCTTCTCAAAAAAAAGTCTATTGAGAAAAGGAGGGGTACATACTCTAGAAAGCTAAAAAAAACGAAACAACCCCTCCAAAAAATACACACAAAAAAACCCCAAACAAGATACCAATTTTTGTAAGGCATTTATGGATTTCAAAAGAAAAAAAACTACATTTATTTTAAAAAGCCAGGAAAAAAGTCATCTTTTTCCTCTCAAACATAAAACAAATAAAATAACAGCAAAATGTTTGCTAATCAGCTCAGAAGATGAAAACATTTGCACTGAAATGTTTACTAGCATAGAGAGTGAAAGTGTCATTTAACTGATAAGGTAGGAATGTCTGCTCTGGAAAGTTCAGAGAAGGACCTAACAGTCAAGCAAGATGTAGTAGACTGTGAGCACAGAATGGAGCATTCACCACACATATAAACAAGCTTAGAAAGACACTGGAGGCTGTCTGTTCCTCAGTAATTACCCCGATTTTGAAAAACTCCAGGTCCATTCTCACACTTCCATCAGCCTGTACACAAACTGCAAAAAGCAGGATGCTTGTGAGATTCAAAATAGATTGTGACAGAATTGGATTAAGGATTATTGTTTCTTCAGCAGTTCACAAGTTCCCAGTTACTGACCCACAGCAGATTTTTGCAGATATCTTTATTACTTTTCAGTGCACATGATAGCTTAAGGCACATTTAAAAATGGCATCTCTGTCTTCCTTGGATTATATATAACCAACGAAGCCCAGATACTGAGCATCACTGTGATCAGAAATAATCTAAATTATTAGAAGGAGGCTTGGATGGCTTGATAAAATATTTATGAACATTTAACTCCCTGTTAAGTTCTGGGGTGGAAGAGAAGGCAAAACTGAAATTGAGATCCTATATAATGGAAAACATATGTAAAACAAACAAAAAGTTTGTTTTAAAAATGCTCACAAAATTCTCATTTGATGCACAAATCCAAATTCAGAATCCTCCCAAGCTATTTCAAAATGGAGCTGATTCTCCCACCCCCATCTGAACTACAATGAGTCAACCACAGCATCATGAAACTTTCTAGGTTTTATAGCTGTCTTTTAGCATAGGCATATGTCTGGCTTTTTACACTTGAAATTTAAGGTGAATTTTGTGCCTCTACCACTGACTTAATTTGTGGTTCCCAGACAGCATAAACTGATAAAAGTTTTCATGTAGCTCCATTGACTTTTCCCCACAGAAGAGTTGATCCTTACTTTTTACCTTCAACATGTGCAGCAGAGCAGAGAAGTGAAAACATCTCCAACGTGCCAATATCTGTTCCATGATCAGCTTTTGACGCAACAATATAGACAGATACAGAACAAATGCAGCCCCGTTACTCCAGACTTTTTCAAATGCAGCTACAGGGATCAGAGGATTTAGTACTGCTTTATTAAGAGTTAATCATATCCGCTTACCACTGAAGGAGGCAATAGCTGATGGCATTCACACATCACAGCAAGCATCTTCTTGAGTCAGGAACAAGGTATCCTTTTGTTATCACAAAACTCAGGCATTGTCCCTGTGCTTCTAGCTGACTGTACAGGACATTAGCCTGAGCATCAGGAGATTGCAGGGCAGTTCTGTCCTGTTGGTGACCTCACAGGAGTCACTTTTTCTGTGCTGCTATTCGTCACAGTGACATGGCAATAAAGGAGGCCCATCTTTTGTAAATAGTGTTTAGATTTAGAGGCATGGAGTTCTATTTAGGGCATAGGGATTATTCTCAGTCATTAAAAAAGGCTTGGCTTCTGAGGTATTAAACAACCTTTGCAGCCAAAGTAAAGACATTTAATGTTCTATTTTGGTTCTCCTTACAGTGTATTTCACCTTGTAATTGTAAAAAATAGGGTGCAAGCCTACAAGGTACCATTTTTAATGTTTAATCATGGTTAGTACAAGAAGGCTTAGATTATACCTGGTCTTAAGTTCGGCAATTTCTACCCATGGCAGCGGATGTTAAAGGATGTAAAAGCATTTGTTCTTGCTAGCAGGACGAAACTTGAAAATTCCAGTTCTGGATTTAAAAGATGGAACTTTTTCAGGATGAGATAAACATTAGCAGGATCTAGGGCATTAATGGGACATACACTTGATATTTCTCATTCATGCAGCATTCATGCATTCATTTGCGGCATCTGGGAGCTGATATCTCCTGAGATATTCTAAGGAACCATAAAAACACATTGTTTTCTTGCTCTGACAGCAAAACACTTTTCACGGGCTTTATCTGATCTGGAAGCAGGAGAAAAAACCACAATCCAATAGCTAAGCCTGGAATGACTGCTTTTAAAGGTGCAGGACCCAACAAGTCCCCGTTGATAGCAGCCAAATGCAAGTGACATGCTCTGTTGGTTGGCATGCATTTCCAGTGCTGGATATTCTCAGACCAGTGGTTTAACACACCAGGCTTCCCCCAGGCAACAATCTACCCATCAGAGGGCAACAATAACAAAAAAAAAAAAATAGTACCACGGAACAAGATTTATTAAAAACTCTATAATTTATAACACCAGGAAAAACAATACTACCAGTTTAGGAGCTGTCTTCTTTAGAAATAAGTTGTGATGACCATTGTCTTGAAAACCCCAGAAAACAAGATAACCAATGAGACAGCAAAAGAGTGGGAAATCCCGCTCTGAGAATCAGTAGGCACTAGAGTTAGTCCTATAGGAGAATATTGCAGTATCTAAGCAGTAATTCTGCATGTTATATGTGTGGTAGGCACCTATAACATTAACATAGTTTATTCATGTGATTTCCTAGAAGTGGAAGTAGGCTGGGATCACAGTATGGAATCCAATTCTTTACTAGATAGGTGGACTCTTTCATAGAGGAGCATGGCACCAATATGAAAATCTGTATTATTTAATTGATCTCCAATCAAAGCATCATGAGCATACCTTTGGTATTCCTTGCTGGAATGCTAGGATGAATGTGGGCTATCAGAGCCAGGGGCTTTGGCAAAAGCCACATGAATATGACCAACAGAGCAGAACATCAGAGCTAAACCCTGAACATGCTGCTTGCAAAAGTAATCCTGCTGACAGAGGAGACTGTGGTCACCAGAAGAAGCTCTTCTTCCTCCTTTTAAGGAAATCTCTGCAATTTTGACTTGACATTCCACAAAGCAGAGCGAAGTTTTTAATCTTCATTCAAAAGCTGAAATCTTTTTGGACTTGCCACTGTTGGTCTACCAATACTGGTACGACATAAAAACCTTTATATTTTGATTACAGAGGAGAACATCTCACAAACATTCCAGAATAGTTTCCAGATATTGAGTGGCATATCAAATCCACTCTCACTGAACAAAGTATTGCTCTGACTTCCTTGGAGAAAAATCTTTTCTTGTGGAATCTCATACCTTCACTCCAACCACGGAATCAATCTCACAGGTCTATCAAACATCTCCCATGAGATCATAGGTATACTTTTTTCCCATGGCCATCAACAAAAGGAACAGAACCAGCAAACACAAAGAATTTCCCCCCTAAACAGTTAGTCTTCTCTCAGTCCAGGTCTCTGCTTCACATTAAACTCTATATACAGGCGGTTATTTCCAGCTCTCAGACACACAATGCAAATATTTTTGCAAGGGCATCACACTTCTTTCTGTATGGGGTTTTGGGTTTTTCCCTTAGGAGATATCCCTGCTATACTCTCTGTCTTTCTCTCTCTCTCTCTCTCTCTCTCTCTCTTTCCCCCTCTCCCTACTTTCCAAGCAGCAAGTTTATGCTCTATGGCAAGAGGTGGCATGAGGTAAACTTATAGCCCTGGAAACCAAAAGTTTTCACATCCCCCCAGGCTATACTGAGCATTACTGCCTGGAGCTTCTGGTGGTGAATCTGACATACTGTGTAACCACCATTTGGAAAAAAAAATCACAGTCAACAGAGAAAAAAAAAATGCTGGCTGGCTGGCTATGGAGTTACAGACGATGGACCTCAGCAGGCAAGCTGTCCTGCTGTTAGGCAACTGAAATTTAAGGGGAAACATTCCTTCCACACCAAGGAAATTTAATTCTTACAGTTGTTCATAGTTCTTGAGAGTCATCTGCCTTGAAGGCATTCTGAGGAAGTCACTGCATAGAAGGAACACAGTACACATTTCACCACTATGTGTTAGATTTCCTTACTTTAGCATTCAATTCTGCTGTTTGTATTACTCAAATAGATATGACAGATTACTTTGACAATACCTATCATGGGAACATCTTCAATTATTGCAGAATTCTTTCTCTGTTTCATATTAGAACCCTCCACCATGTTCAACAATGAAAGGTATGAAGGCTACAAGTCAAGTAACTGACATCACCTACCTGGATTTATGCCAAGTGCTTGACACTGTCCCGCACAACATCCTTGTCTCTAAATTGGAGAGACATGGATTTGATGGGTGGAGCACTCGGTGGATAAAGAACTGGCTGGATGGTCGTATGCAGAGAGTCATGATCAGCAGCTCATTGTCCACGTGGAGGCCAGTGATGAGTGGTGACCCTCAGGGGTCAGTGCTGGGGCTGATACTGTTCAACATCTTTGTTGGCGACATGGACAGTGAGATTTAGTGCGCCCTCAGCAAGTTCACTGAGGACAC
>NW_008685093.1:4299-8740 GCF_000695815.1 Acanthisitta chloris | reverse complement strand
GGCGCCTTCGCCCTCGCCCCGGCCTGGGCACGTGGCAGCAGCGGAGCACCTCTCCAAACTGCGCGTGGAGCACGGGGCACGGCAGGGAGGGGAGAAGTTGCCTCATGCCCCACACTTGAGAACGGACTGCTGGCCGTGACTTGGCCTACAGATCTTTACAGATCAGCAGATGGTATCTCAGCATAAACCCGAGCACACGACGGGAGGGAATTCCAGCCTGGGTGAATGACTGCCTGCCAAGTGCTCGCCCACTTGCAGCCAACAGACCTCAGCTGAATACAGGAGAAAGGGCTGACTGTTGCGATAGCAAAGCCCAATGTGCCACTCTTGAGCGTGCCATGCTGGACTGCTGTCGCAGATGGGGCACGACACTGCCCGCCTGCCCTCCCGTGCTCAGCACCAAGGCCCAAACCAAACCTCGCTGCTGCTGACGAGACAAATGAGAGGCTTCAGACCATTTGTCCAGGGGAAATCCAGGGCCTGTGTGCTGCAGTAAATGGCTCCTTACCCGGCCCTATTTTAGAAAAGAAGGTGCACATGAGAAAGAATAAATGAGAACACTGCAACCACAAGCCAAGCATGAGGACAAAACACACCGTGCACAGTATCAAACCACCCTATCCCGCACACTGCAACAGAAAGCTAACAAGAAACCAGGCAGGAGTTCACACAAAACTGAATAGCCACGGCAAGACATCACCTTCATCCTCCTCCTCCAGGACAGACGCTCCAAGAATGGCTGAGCAGGCAAGAAGGGAACCCAAACTGTGCCCTTGGCTGTGCTGCTTCATTCAGAGAACTTTTTTGGTATGGTTCCATAAAGTGAACAATCTCCATTTTCTTCGAACAAATTGTACTACACTTGTTTCTCATCAGATTACATAAATTAGCTGAGAGGGAATGGATTCAATTACAGTCCAGATTCCAGACCTCTTAAGAACTCACTGCCTAACACATTCCTTTCATTTAATAAACTGGAACCAAATGAGGATTATATCATATAAATAATACTCCCTCAAACAGGCGATGCAATAAAATGGCAAAAATACTCAGAAGAACCACGTAGATCAAATACAAGAGCCTCTGATATTACCCTCTGGATTTAAAGTATGAACATCACATAAACTTAATTGTTCAGTATTTTTACTTTGTATTGTGAACAAGAATTTGATTCAAAGACTTAAAACTTAGACCAAGTTTCATAGCTTCCAAGAGCCTCAGACAGCCAAGGAAAAAATGTGTTGCAGCAAAGTATGGATTTCCACATTGAAAAGATAATTTGATAGCTCTCCACACCATACAAACCTCTCCTGAAAAATCCAGCATTTACCATCTCCCAAGCACGGCTGAGAGCATTTGTACAAGTTTTGAAGGAGCTGGGTAGAAAACAGAGGCAGAGAACAACACTGCCAGGGTGAGGGATGCTCAATGCACAATTACCTGTAAGAAAATGCTTTTTAGATTACTGAAGAGTGGCTGAAGACAGTTTTGACGACAGCTTGTGCAATTACAGCTTGTCTGATCCTCCAGCTGTATTTAACCTGGCATGCACCCAGAGATCCAGGATCCACCAGGTGTCACACCTAAAATTCCACCCAGGAAACATGATTTTTTACCTACTCAACAAAAAGGTTTTCAAGGGACACAGTTAGTTCTCTGCCAGCGAGAATCTCTAAACTGGTACAGTACTAGCCAAGCCTTTCTTCCTGGGCTTCTTCATACCTGTCCCTCCACCTGTCCAGCTGTGTTAGCGACACTGGGGCAGGAAAGGCACCGCTCCGAGGACACGAAGCGATGCAGAACGGGGCACCTGGCACCTCCAGGGGTCTGTGGGACACACGGGGTGTGCTCAGACATTTCCTGAGATGTCAGGAGGTTCTCAGTTGGCACATGTGACGCGTCCAGCACCACATCCTTCAACCCTAAGGTGAAGGATGTTTTTCATTAGCCAGTGTACAAGGCCCAAGCACTTCAGTCTCTACAGGTATAGTCATACATGCATTTATCTGTCTGAATGTGAACCTCAGTAACTACAGTGCACACGTTCACACTTGTATATAAATAAAGCAAACAAGATGTTCTGGCACCTCTCTGTATCTTCAGTGGGAAGGTTCCATGCAATTTTGCACATGCTACATTCCAGCTGTAAAGCCCCAGCTACAGGTGATGCTCTACCCACCACCACCACCCTTTTTTCACCAAGGAGGCTAAATGCCTCTAGAGGAGGGAACGTGCTGACCTGTCCCTGAAGTTTGCAGTGTGCCCTTGTTTTGACACAAGAACAGGAAAGGAGGTGGAAGTATTTGCTGAATGAGACCTTTTCTATTCAGAGCAACTAGGACTAAGCACACCTACTGGATACAACAGGGACATTTCCCGTCGGGTGTGACAGCAATGATTTAGAAAGTCCTACTTACGAGTCACTAATTAAATCCTAATATGTAAAAGGACAAATTATGTAAAGCAGACACAGTGTTATGTTCACTCCTGTTCTTAATTTAGTCATAAACAGCAACTGTCTGTTCACTCCTGCATTTTAGAAGTGCAAAATCAGGATTTTTGCTTCCCGTCTGAGGTGTGCCGAGAGATTTCAATGTCTCTGCCTGGTGACCGATGCCTGCTGCCCCCTGAACGAACCACCCAGGACCCTCACCAGCCCCCCTGGCTCCCCCAACCCTCAAGTCCTGCTTTCTGGCTCCATCCCATACACCAGGGTTTGCTGGAACAGGCTTGGCAGCAATTTGCTTTACAGAAACCACTCAGAAAATGAAGAGAACGCATTAACTCCTTTGTACCTGACACCTTGTCACCAGGAGACTGACTGTGTGACGCTGCAGGTAGCTCTCAACAGTTTTTGCTTCCTAACCAGTGGGAAGAGGAGTGTCCCACCCCACAAAGAAGCTCTTGGGAAGGGTTTTCCCATAGGTCCCAGGCTGTATCTGCCACACACACAGTCCTCAAACACTAACACCCTTGGACACCCGTTTTTAAGCAAGGTTGGTTTGTCTGGCCATCTGACATCTGCCAAGCTGCTGTCCATGCAGTGACCACCAGACAAACGTAGAAGTGTGAGAATGCTACTTCACTTGGGATGCACCTCTGCAGCCAAAGCCCCTAATCTAACAGCACATCTTCAGCTTTTCAGAGAGCTGCCAGACTGGGAGCTGGCTGCTGTACACCTCTGCTCCCTGCCCTGACCAGACAAGGCAGCAGGCTTCACCCACTCTCTCTCTCTTGCAAGACAACCCCTGTACTGTTTCAGGCCTACCAGCTAATGAGTTCCAGAGCAAAAATCTGATCATTTCAATACAAGCAAACAAATGGCAGAGCAAAATCTGTGCCCAGGAGCAATGCTGACTAAGGCAGGGTGGCTGAACAGAGATAGGCTGGCAGAAGGCAGTTCTTTATCTCATACCACCACCACTCAAAAGTAAAAAGGACAGGCAGACAGAAGGGTTGTTGCATTCTGCAATGGACAGAAAAAAACCTCCAAAGGCAGAACGCAGAGGTCACCAAGCAGGGGAGGTGTAACAGCATCTGTTAGCTGCACACGTGTTTACTTTTACTCAACTGAAATCAAGTGATACTTCTTTTTTATATATGGGGAAATGGAAACAATACCACATGGAATTCTTTCAGAAAACACTTTTTATCTTAGCAGCAGCAGATTGCCTGAGTGTAATGGTTTATCTGGCAAGCCTTTGTTATACTTGAGACATGTTTCCTTTTCCAATTTCACATTTAATTCCATCAAAACACGTGTTACTCATTTTGCGATTCTGTACCCTCAGTCCTGTCCACGGGAAGAGCCAGAAGAATCTCCTGCAGTGAGTGCATACGACCACCTCGAAATACAAGTCTCCCCACCCTCAGCAGCCCCGCTTGGAACAACCTGCAGAGCCAGGTACGAGGCTGGGAGGAAAACAGGCCCGTCCTCAGCACACAGCACGGGCACTGCACGCCTCGCCCGGGCTGGGCACACTCCCAGGGTGTGCCAGGCACCCCAGGGAAGGATTCACAGCTTTAAAGAAATGCTTTGCCTGCTGCTGTGACCCCATCGGTCAGCAGAGCTGCTGAGAGATGTTACAGTGCCACTTGCAATGGCAAACAGAAGGCTCCCTTGAGAGGCTCTTCTGCTTGTACAATCAACCTCCTAAATGACGTTCAGGCATTATCAGCTAGAAATCACCACAGAACTCAGGCAAGTTCACATACTGCTGTCATATTTCTGCATGGACTCACAGAGAGCTACCAGAGCATCCGTGTTACAGGTACACTTCTGAGGTCTCCTCCTAACTAAAGGCCTTTGATCCTTCCCACCTGTCAACACCACTTCTTTCCTCATCAGCAATTCACTCCTAATCACCCAGAAGCATTCACTCATTCAACTGTGAATCAGTAGAATTTTCTTTAATTATTCCAAACTTGGTGTCACACCTTT
>NW_008685093.1:0-4274 GCF_000695815.1 Acanthisitta chloris | reverse complement strand
TCCTCCCAAAACAATAAAACTGTTGACAGAAAAGTAACTGAAAGAGAGATGAAAAACACCATAAAACCCATGAATAGGGAAATCCTCTCCTAAAGTCTCCTCGTGACTCTTCTGATTTGTCTCTCAGACAATTAATTCCATTCATGGCAGAGTTTATGCTTTATGACCACCCCTGAGTTTTCAGGAATTTGTATTGCAAAGGGTGAAAAAGCTTTTGTTTGTGATGGGGCTGGAAAGGTAAGTGTACACAGAGCTTCTGGGCCTAATGCCTGAACCTATTTACAGCTGGAGTAAAGTGACTGAAAATGGCTACAGTTTAGAGCAAATTAGAGTAGAAGAGAACTGTTCAGTTGGAAGGGAGCTACGACAACCACCCAGCAACACCGAGTTGCCTTTCCCTATTCCCTGGTCACATGGTAGAGGCATGCAGAAGTGAGGTTTCACCAGGGACAGAGCACTTCTTGGAGTGTCAACAGAATAAGCACCAAATATTTACAGTTATTTATGATACATTTCTCTAAATACAAATGTCTCCATGGGGCAGAGGCAGTGCCCAAAGTTCAAGACTGGCAAGCAGCCATTTGGAACAGAACGGATCCTGTATTTTCCTGCCTATTCTTCTCATTTCCATCTCCAGTGATGGGTTTTTACAGTAGACAAATACTGTGGGATGTCAGTGCTCCGGTTAGTCTGAAACCATCTGCAGCTCCTACTTCCTATGGACCAAAGCAGAGCATTTAGAAGGAGCTGCACTTGGCTGTGCACAACACAGGAGTGTATGCCTGTGATCATCCTGTCATGCCTCAAACCAGATTAAAATATCTCCAGCAAACCACTGTGAATAACCAATTCATCAGACATTTACTGATCTCCTTAACCACATGGATTATTTGTACCATTCTATTGCCATCACCGCCTGCGTTCAATGCACAGCTCTACCAGAGCACGCCCATGTGTTCTCCCACCCAGTGAGCTTC
Organism: Acanthisitta chloris; assembly: GCF_000695815.1. Lineage (NCBI taxonomy): Eukaryota > Metazoa > Chordata > Aves > Passeriformes > Acanthisittidae > Acanthisitta > Acanthisitta chloris. The sequence goes on along the minus strand of NW_008685093.1, from coordinate 3,297 downwards.
AAAATCAAGCAGAACTTGCACAGCCTCAAAATCAGGTTCTGTGCTATCAGTAAGAAGCACCGGAGGGACCCGCCGGGCACGTCGCCCCTCTGCGCCCCGTTCTCCCCTCGGCAGAGGTGGCTCTGTGCAGTCCCTGGCTTCGTGAAAAGCTGCAGATACAGATCAGCCTTCCGAGAAAGATCTCCAACTTGTGCTAGTTCCCACGTACGAGGTGAACACCTTCCGCTGTTTATCAAGTGATGCTGCAGGTGAGCTCTCCAGAGCTCAGGCCCGGGTTCTGCGCCAGCAAAGTGAGCAGCAAGGGCTAACAGCAGTTAATATCCCTCGCAGGGAGGAAACCCACAGACACTTTTTACAGATTGAAAGCTATGGGAGTCAATTCTCCTAGGAAAACTTTCAGCTCTCCCCAAGCCCTTGCCTTGCCCCACCCCTACCCTCAGAGCAGAATGTTACTATTCTGAAAGAAAATATTTTAATATAGGCCTCTCTTAAAGGACCTCCTCAGCACAGCTCTGGGCACACCCTACAACCAGATACAGCCAGGTTCTAAACACGTCCAAGGGCCTTGCCGGGCTGGGACCTATGAGATGGCAAACGGAGCGCAGAGCACTGTGACTCCACTCTGTCCCAGGCCACTGCAGTGCACAAGTGCTCAGGTGCAGCACAGCTGGGGACAGAGAGTTCAGTGGGATACAAAGAGACCAGCCTTGCTGTCTGGGGGAACTGTCTCGGAACGAGTCCCTTAACGTGCCAGACCGAGGGCAGGTGACACACAAGGGGGCACACAAGATTGAGGAGCCAATTCCTCACCCACCGAGGAAGCTCTTTTCAGGCAGACAATATCACAGGTGGGGGCCCAGGGGGAACAAGCGCAGTTGGGCTGAAAGGGACAGGTGCAAAATGTGTTACCAGTGGAAATCTATGTTTAACAAGCAGCAATTTAATTTTGCTGCGCCGTGTTTGGCCTTATTTGCCACCTGCAGGTCAGGTCACCTCTAACAGAAATACCAGCGGGTAACAGTAGTCAGAACAGGACCTCGCCGGCGATCCAGGCGCTACGACCACATCTGCTGTACATGCAGGAATGAAGTGCTGAGCTGCTCCCTCAGCCAGCTGGTGCTAAACCAGCACAGAGCACGGGTGCACAGGTTGGCACACACCTTCTGCTCCACTTGGTCTGGGTGAGGGAGCCGAGCTACGGCAGCAATACGTCGTGCCTTGAGCAGACAGCCCCTAAAGTGAGCCCCAGGCCCCCAGCAGAGCCTGCCTGGTTTGCCTGTGCTGCCCGGTGTGGCCTGGGGCAGACTCCAGAGCCACGGGCACTGAGACACTGAGTAACCCAACCCAGCTTTTTGAACTTGCGAGGCAATGCTTGTGGGAAAGAATAACTGGCCAAGAGGCAGATGTTCTAGTTTTCAACTCTTCAGGAAAAGAAAGATAAAAAAAGGAAAAGAAGGTTACCCTTCAGAAGAAGAAGTGTTTGCTGTGCATGTGAACCATGTGCTGCCTTTACCTGAAGCATTCAGCAGCTGCTGCGACTGGAAGAAGCTCTGTGGACTGTGAATTCGCCTATCTGTGTAAACAGGGTGTTGCTTCAGTTTGAAAACAGTCTTCTGGCTGAGAACAGTCTGCTGAGAGTGAGAGTTTAGATTGATTCTGTTAGCATGAAAGGAGATTATTAAAACCAGAATGGCACATAGGACCCAGAATTTGCTCAGACAGACAAGAAGTTGGAGCCAGCAGTGAGAAGGCAACCACGGCCTTGGGGTCCCGTTAACGGGGAGCAGAGGGGCATCTGCTCTCCAGGGCAGTGAGGGGGAGCTGAAGCAGGCAGCGTCCTGAGTACAATGAAGAAACATGAGGAGGAAATAAGCAGAAGTATGAATGCAGTTGTCTGTAGAGATGGAAAGATGAGGGAGAGAAGAAAAGGAAATCAACACGAAACGAGAAAGAAAAAATTTAAAACAATGAGTGGAGGGCTCCCCACTTCACCTGAATTTAGGTGTAGGACTGGGGAGAACAGGGAGAGGTTGCTTTTTAATCAAGACCTGTCAAAAAAGAGACCTGCAGGTGCCTCCTGAGACCCTTTTTGGAAGCAAACTTTTCTTTACAGCCACTGAGGAACTACGAGTCACTTAGTAAACTCAGAAACACAGAGCCAGAGCAAAACTCAGCACAGGAGGAAAGACAGCCCAGAACACCCCTCAGAGCTGTCATCTCAGCCAGTTTACACTTGCCTGAACAAACAGAGGCTCCTGAACCACATTCCCCACCGAGGAGCCGGCCAAGAGCACGAACAACTCCACTGAGCCTCTCTGCGTGCCATGGTCAGACACTGCCACCACAGCTGACCACCATGATCCCACGGGAGGCAAAGTGAAGCACCACGGGGTTTCAGCTGCTCAGGATGGCACTTCATGCCTGCTACAGAAACTGAGCTCCTGTGTGCTTCTTCCAAACCCCTCCACCAAGCCCCAAGTGCTATTTTTCTGTGGTGTCCAGCTGAGAGGCAGGACAACGGATTATGGGGATGTGGGGCCACTGCACCTATCGGGGTTTTGGAGTACCCGTTCCCTGTGAGCTCCAGAACGTGCTGCGGGTCAGACCGCACATACTTAGTTCCAAGACTGAACATGGCCAGTTCCCAGTTTGCACAAGGAGTCACGGGTTTGCTACCAGCCCACGGGGCCACAGGAAACGGCCACGCAGAAAGGAGTGCAGCCACTTGTCACTTCGCTACCTGCTTCACTGAAAACACAGGCTATTTATCCTCCTGGAACATCTACAAGCTATGGAATTTGACAGGTAAACCATCAGACAAACGAGCAAAAGACTTCAGCCTGGAAAGCCTGTGAGATGAAATGCAGTCTTTCTGTGCAGAAATGTTCACTTTCAAAAGTCCATATGTATTGCCTAAGGGTTTTGGGGTGGGAGGCTTTCTCCAGCTCGCTCCTCTGTACCTACCCCATCGGAAGGGCATCAAAGTAGTTTCCCTGGCAAACACCTGATTTACGAACCAGTAAGCAGTGAGGCACGAGAAACAGCATAATAAGGGTATAACAAAGTCAGTGACAGGGACTGCTCAAAGCCTGCCCAAATATTGCACCTGCCCCCACAACAACAGCAGCACTGCACAGAGGGCTCCTGTGTTTGCATCCAGGTCATCCTTGTTCTTCCTCTGATGCAAAGAGAAAAACCATGAATTTTCTATCAACTGGCCAAGAAAGTCTTTGGGGCCCTAGGGGGTCCCGGGCGCGCCGGACGGTGCCCCAGGGCTCGGGTGTCCGGGGGTGCCGG
>NW_008685092.1:0-5131 GCF_000695815.1 Acanthisitta chloris | reverse complement strand
TTGGTAAATGATGGAGAGAGGCTTAGTCAACTCATCCACCAGCTCCTTTATCACTCTGGGATGGATCCCATCCCATCCCATAGACTTGTGAGGATCCAAGCAGCTAAGCAGATCTCTAACCATTTCCTCTCGGATTTCAGGGAGCTATTTGGCTTCCTATCTTTGTCTATCAGATCTACAGGCTAGTTGTCCTGAGGACAACCTGTCCTACTATTAAAAACTGAGGCCAAGAAGGTGTTAAATACCTCAGCCTTTTCCTCATCTTGGGTCACTCTGTTCCCTCCCATGTCCAACAAGGAATGAAGGTTTTCCTCGCCCTTCCTTTTGTTATTGCTGTATTTATAGAAACACTTTTTGCTATCCCTGACAGAACATTTCTACAGTAATCTTAAATCTCTCAACATCCATAGGTAGTTGTGTATTTCTGGTGTTTTGTCTTTGCTTTTATTTCTTTTAAAAAAGCTTAGTGGAACATCACTGTTGACAAACACCTACCAAAAGATCAGCTTCCTTCTCCCAAAACACAATCACAGGCCACACTAAAATCAGGAGCATTTGCACAAACTCAGGGTTTTTTTTTCTTTACTAATTTTTATGTATTTCTTGAAAGAAACAAAGTTCTTCCCATTCTGGAAAGAACCGAGCTCAATGCACTATGGTTTTAATGCTGTTCGAGAGTTGTTTGTTTATACTACAGTGTCCTATATTATCCTTGCCCTTTTATGCTACAGTCACAAATATTAACAGGGAGCCTCCCTGCTTTGGGGCTCCGACTCACGTGCACAAATGGTACAGCTTCATATAGCTGACATGGTTTTCACTCACAGCTGTTCCCCCTCATCTCCATCTCAGGACAGCTGGACATCTGTGTTTACTGTAGGCCATTTTAGAAGGAACAGTTGAACTGGGCTTCAAGAAAAAAAGCTGTAATTGTCAACTGCAGGCAGTGAAAGGCCTGATCAGCTCCCTGATATTTTTCAGAGATAAATCAAAAAATAAGAATTCTGAAGGTAGAGTTTTATGGCTGCTACAGAACTCAAGATCTGAAGTGTTTATGTTGAAACATTCTGTGAAATTACTGATGCCCTGACACTCAAAATCAATGCACTTCCAGGTAAGCTGAGATTCAGAGGTGCTTCATTGAACCAAGAAGGACATACACATGAAGCAGCACTATTCATAGCCCAGAATGACTTGAATAAGACAATTAGCGCAGTAACTTAAAATGACTCCAGGCATCCACAGGGACTGCAGTCAAAATTTTGTGAAAATTCTCCAGTTCCTGAATGGTACTCATTACAATCTGTACTGCCCACACAAAGCACAAGTTATGTAAGTTTTTCCAAAAATATTTCAGAAAGACTGAAAGATGGTTTCATCAGAAAGTAATTGTCCAATACCAACATAAAACGCACTCATCTGGCACACACTTACTTCGTGACCTAAGACAACCCATGAAGAGCACGGACAGGCATCTTCGGGCCTAGTTGCTGTGAGAGCCTACAACTCTCACCTGCTTAGGTTAGTCCCTGCAACACTGCTCCATCAACAAGCAACATTCTCTAGGTCACTCAAACACCATACAGAGACAAAGAAAGATCAATTCTAACAAAAGTTTATACTCATAGTAGTTCAACCCCCTCTTCAGTGTTGGTACTGGTTTGCACAATGCCTGCTACTCCACCTCTCCTGGTTCCTGCTGTCCCCCCACTCCCATGCCAGCACCAGCATGCTGTGCAGGGAACCAGACGGAGGAACACATGCCCATAAAAATTAATCCAGAAAGAAGACATGTTTCAACCGAATCAGTTCCTGCATCTAACCTGCCACACGGTAATGTGAATGCTGGCAAGAAACAGGAGCGAAGAAGCCCTCTGGCAACTGCTCAGGCTAGCTTTAACAGCACCCTGCAAATGTATTAAATCCTGGCCTCGAGGAACTCAGATTCTGCCTCAAGCAAACTGCGCTGCTGTCACATGAGTGATGGCAACTCTCTGCAAAAGACAGTATTTGCACAGTTCATCTCAGCTGAAAAGAGGGAGAGCACACCTAAAGGAAAGAGAACAGCAAAAGGCAGAGGTCCCAGTAAGGATTTCTGTAGCAGCTTGGAGTCTTACAGCCATGCACCTGAAGATAACCAGCCTCATAACAGCTGAAGGAACAAGGCACACCAATGGATCCATGATTTCTACTGGAAGACACACTCTTCTGCCAGTTTTGCCAGGGAACAGTAACCTCAAGCAGAATGTGAAACAAATGGGTGTGTCAACAACTTCTGAAACTCTGTAAGAGCCTCCAGAACACATCTGACCTGCCCTGTGGCCCACGTGGGGTGTCCAGCAGCACTATGTAACTCTCAAAGCCTACATCCCAAAATCCAGGGGGATCTAATGCTCTTCAGCCTGTCACTTGCTTTGCATTCGTGTAGAGATTATTTTATATTGTATGCTGAGCAGCTTGACACCTATGTCCAACCCAAGCCCTATTTCTCTTGAGAAAGCAGCCATGATCACAGTATGCCTGACCCCTTGCCAGAATTAGCCCTGCAGGAAAGCCAGCGACCACAAACCTGACTGGAGCAGGTAACAGGCCTGTCCTGTTCAGGGTTAGTCAACAGTTATAGCACTACTTGGCACAAGCAGTGCAATACTGGAAATTACAGATTGATGCACACCACTTAAAAATCAGTTGGGTTTCCTTTTTTTACAGAATGCAAACCCTTTCTGCCACGAGAACATAAAAGCTTTAGAATCAGTAATAAAAGCCAACCAAAATAAACCTCAGCTTGAATTTTTTCAAAACTATGACCTACAAAAGGCTTCCACAAGAAAAACAACAACAAAAGCTACCTAAGTCACTCAAAACTTTGCTATCAAATCAGCAAAATGGTCTTCAATTAAATCAGTTTACAAAGTTTCAGGAAACAGGGCGCAAAAGGAAGCATTTTAACTATCTTACAGCAACATAACCTGCTTTTGTATTTCCTTATAGGTAAGTTTCCTCTAGTAAACAGGAAGCAGTTCAAGAGTCTTTTGACTTTTGGAGATCTGAAGAGCTCCATGAAGCCCATCCTCCTTCCTGAGCATGGCCCACCCAAGGGAAGCCTATGGATGTCACCCACCTGACTAAACCCACCAATAATCAACGAGTCAAAGCAAAAACCACAGCAAAAAGCCTTCTGGAAAGGTTGGCCCAAGACTCCAACTCACTCCTAGCCTAAACACAGACCAACCTATGCTCAAGAGATAACAAAGTCTCTTTCCTCAAACTCTCACAATGTAACTTGTCACTAAAACCAAATTCTTAAAGATGTGTCTCCTCATGATTCACGAAGACAAAGATTACTGTTTTCTAGTGCTAAAACACTTCTGGATACCACAATGACGAAGAACAGTATCAAACATGGAACAAAAGGAACAGAGACTCTACCGCACAACAAAGCAACAGGCAGAAAAAAAATCCAGTAGACCCCATGAAAACAATGTAGGCAGAGACACCAAAAATTACTGCAGGAAAAGGGAAAACAATAGAAGTGATAAAAGCAGTAGAGATTCAGTAAACTGATTTTTTTTTCAGTGGATTAAACAAAAATGACCTGTTAATCTAGTTCCCAACCGCTTTACTTCATTTGGCAGAAGGTTTACCCCTAGGAAAGGCAACTGTGCAGTTAAGCCTCACCACGGCTTGTGGCCAGCAGAAGTTTTCAAGGCTTAAACCAAAAACTAAATGGCAACAACGATGAAAGAAGTGTCACAAAGACATACTCCTTCGTGTTATTTCCAGAGAAAGAACTCAAGAACTAAATAAAACACATTTTTAACAGAGCTGGCCAAAGTTTGCCTTCCTAATTCCACAATTAGTTCAGACAGTCTGGGATGGGAGACAGAAGTTACACGTGTATGTTTCCAACTCATTTTTCCTGTAATGAGTTCAATATTTATCCAAACTGCAGGTATCACCTGCAGTTCAAAGCCTCAAGTCCAAAAGGTTTTTTTGGAAGATCCACACTTCAATTTCCAGAATGTGAAGTACTGTATCACCTAAAGGCTTCTAAGCAAGTTTTTCACCTCTACAGAAATCACCATCAACAATTCCACATTGTGCCACTTTCCTTTTTCCTGAAAAACACAATTACTTCAAGCACAAAACAATTCCTCAGCATCAGTGATCAGAAAAAGCAAAGCCCAGCAATAATACTTGCCTGCTGTTTTTGATATGCAGTATTTGGATTTATCTTCGATTCTAACAGTAGTGAACCTGAAAAAGGTATGAAGAGACAATGGCTGAGTTCAACAAAACAAACATCTCCATACATCTCACACCACTGCCCATGTGCCAGCCAACACATGCTCCACTTAATCCAAATCTTACAGAAAATCCAGGAGAAACATAATCTTTAAACGTAACTCCCTAAAACAAGCCATTGAAGACAAGATTCTGCACAAATATCCATATTAAAATATATTTTTCTCCTCTAATTTATTCCTAAATTCTCTTGAGCACTGTTTTTTTCCCCTCTGGTGCAAGAAGTACTTTGTTTAAAGGCCTTTCAGCACACCTATACAAACCTGCAGCAGGTAACATGCTGCCCCGCACAAAAGTGGTTTTGCCCATGGAAGCTATGTGGGCCACTTGTTTTTATTCCCTTCAACTGCCCTTCAGAAGTGAATCATCCAGATACTATAAACCCAGGGACTTTCTCTTGTGTATGCAAGAAGTGTATGTATCCTGGCAACAGCTCCAGAGCCATTTATACCAGTCTTAGGTGGTTTATTTAGCACATTAGCACCTGTCGGTTGACAAAGTGGGGAGCACGTACCCTCCCCTCTCTAAAAAAAAGACATTTAAGGTGTCTTTAAAGCACAATAAAACATGAGAAACGCCACACCACTCGAATGCAATTAGTGAATCTCGGGGGAGGGGGGGTGAGCAACAAATATGCAACCTCTTACAGCAGTACGGAGGGGAGGAAAAGAGCACTTCAAAACCAAACAAAATCGTTTCGAAAGCGAACAAGACGTCGTCACATGCAACAGCTTCAGTTCTGTTCAGTCGGAGGAGCTGCAGCTGGCTGGGGTGACCGGAAAGGGGAAAGTCTAGGGTCACGGCGACAAACCCTACGGGAGCCTGG
>NW_008685091.1:0-19482 GCF_000695815.1 Acanthisitta chloris | reverse complement strand
AGCCTATCCAGGTCCCTCTGCAGAGGGTCTTCTTTGGTCCTACCTGAGCAAGCTGATCCTTTCTACAGACATTATACGCTCCACAAATTGACACCTTCCACCAGATGCTTTCCAGTTTAAAAATTCCAAAATGTAAATCATTGCCATCAATGTACCTTACCAACTAGTCTAAGATTAATTCACACTGACTTCTTGTCTGATTATATTACCTTTTCCTATTTTATCATAATGACAGGAAATCCCACAATATTTTACCCAGACTTGTTCACAAGTAAGACCTTGAATCATACAATGAGATGGAAGAGTTTCTCTTGGAAGCTTCTTTGCATCCTATAATGGATGTATAGATTAATAAATTGTCTGCAAAGGCTTTCTCCTGTGAAATCCAAAAAGGAATAAACCGGTTTTACTTATATATAGTTTCAGCAACAGGAGGGAGAGAGCAAGAACATGCTCATACCTATAGGTGTAGATGATAAGAAACCATTAAGATAGTACCTGAGCAAATAGAAAATATCTATAATATCTACCTACAGGATATTATTCAGTGAACACAGAGTCAGTCAAAATATTGTCCAAATGAAAGATCCTATTGAGCCTCTAGATAAAATCTATTGTAATAAAATCTGCTCTATTTATCCCAGAGAATCCTGTTGCAAAATCAACTTCTTCAAGCAGGAAAATGTAATGTACATGGCTCCTTACACTGCTGGTACGACTATCCCAGCCTCTTTCACCAGATGTGTTTTCAACATGAAATTCAGTCTGTCTATGCCTAGTAGTGCATAGCATTTTATAAGTACTAAATAGTGTTCAGAAACCTTTTCAGATGTTCAGCTATCTAACCTTCTGTGGCTGTTCATGGCTGCTTATGTAAAAAGCATCCTAATATTCTAGAGAAATATTTAGAAGCTTTGTGAAATATGGTGACTTAAGTTTTAGCATCAATTCAGAATTCACTTCTCTGTTCCTTCCTTTCTTCTCTTCTACCTTGAGTCCTTGAAAATTTAATTGATCTTTTTACCTCATTCTTCACTTTCACTTGACTCCTTAGAACAAGGCTACAAGGCAAATACGAAGACAAATTATTTTCCAATCATTTAGTTCTTGTCGCTTTGTTTTGGTGAAGGAATACAGCTTTCAAATATGAGCACTTATGCTACTCAAAGCACTGTCACTCTTGCTGATGTTACTTAGCATCACGATACCACAGTTTCGTATTCAAAAGTTTCTTGTGTTCGTTGCAGAACAGATTAGTAGTTCCCAGCGGAATGTTTCTATGCAGAGTAGTGTGAATACCAATAGGAAATCTTTGCACTAAGAGTGATTAAATAAATATATTTTGTAATGGTGACATAACTACAAACAAATATGTATCTATATGTAGAATTTCAGCTTCAGAATTTGAGTTGAGCCCTTTCTAAAATGTTTTGTTGTGGAGGAGAGGGAGGAGACAAAAATTTTTTAAAGGAAAATATAGGGGGGATAAAAGACCAATCCTTTTATCTATTAAAAACTCCTAATGGATTCTCAAGTTCTCTTTCATGTCAACATATTTTATGCTAAAAGGTCCAACAAAGGTAGGTTACTGTGAGGGAATCACACACCTGGGGGGATTGCAATGTGCTTGCCATAACACCAATATTTCACTTTTGTAGCATGTTTCATTCCAAACTTCTCCAGGCAATTTGCAAGCTATTACAGAGCAAATGTCTGTAATGTGATTAAGTTTGAACAAACAATGATTTCACAAGGGAGTTGAGAGCAGTGTAGGCCAGTTCTAGAAGTTTTCATCCCTAGTGATATAGGCTGAGATGCTCAGCACCTTGCAGAAGTCCTTAGGACTTCTCTGAATCTGGCCCTGGGTGAATCAGTCTCAAAATCTTTGACAAGAGAAAAGAATTCACAGGCAAGGTACATACTGATAACATGGGAATTTAACTGCCTGTAGCAATGCAAAAATAAATTTTAGCTACCAACATTTGCTGCTAAAGGAATAATGTTTTTAAAAACTTGTCTCTTTAGATAAACAGATATACAAAGTATTTTTACAGAAAAATATTAAAATACTGAAATAATGAAACATTTTGCTACTAAAGCCAATAAGAAAACCACATTTTTGGAATATTTCTTTCAAAAAGACAAAGTAAATCTTAGCTTTCACTGCAGTGGTGCAGTCAAGTTCCTGGTTTGCAAAGAGAGTGAGCACTGCAGTTCAGGTCACTAGTAAAGTTTTGTATAAAATCAGCTTTACACTTTGTTCTTCAGTAATAATACTCAGCTAAAGCTAAACCACAAAAGCTTCTGTAAGGCAATGAGAATTTGATTCCAGGAAGGTGAAAGTGCTAATGTAGTTGGTTTGAACTAGTTTTAGCACTAATCTATGCAAATACAAAACTACTGTAAAATATCATGTCCTGTTTTCACCATGAAGTAAAATGTGTGCCTGCTGTATCATCTCAAATTGATGACACCCTTTTTTCTTCATGCACATGGTTCATCTTCAAATAGTGTCATTTTCCATCCACTGACAATAGTTTAGTACTTTACATGACTCAACATGAACGAGGTGTCAAAAATGTTAAAAAGTAATTTCTTTTTTGGTTGGAAACAAATGCAATGCAATGTAAATGCATTGCAGCAGAAAGAAGAAGGGTAACATTGAAAATGCCCATGCTACCTCAAATGTTGGAGAAGCACCTTGAACTCCTTGCAGGTGAAAACTAAGAAAAAGTGCACGGCATTATAGTGTTACCCCATTCATTTCAATATGTAGCAGAAATTAGTTTTTACTTGTCACAAAAGCATTGTAAAGGCTTAATGCAGAAAAGACCTGAAAATGAAAGAGGAAAATGTGAAATCACATTAAGACAAATTATAGAGACATGAATGAGAAATGCTTAATTTATTGCCACTTGTATTAAAATCAAGAACCTCAGTTGTTCTAAAATTAGTACAAGCAGTATGTTCCTAAATAAAAAACTTCTTCGAAGAAATCCAGGTATAAGCAGCAGGAGCACTGTGCTGCTGCCTGTGGCAGCCTCCTCCCTGTCCACAGCTGCCAGTAATTCTTAAATACTTCAGGTTTCAAAATTATTTGTTCTCTTCTTTCCCAACCTCTCCTGTCCTGTCCTGCTCACCTTTATTTATATAAAAATACAGTTCATTAAATATTAAAACCAGTGACTTTTTCATACTAGACTTGTATAAGTGTAAAGATAAGTGTAAACAGAAGCAAAAAGCTTTCATTCTTCTACTAGTAAGGCAAACATACCTGTTATAATCAGGCAGAGCAATTTCATTATAATCTGAACACTTGAGACACATCTGGGAAGAGAAGGATTTTCAGGGTAATTGGGTTTTAAATAATGTGAAAGGTCTTGTGAGGAGTCTCTGTACTGAGTGAAGTCTCGTTTTTGGCTGGAAGGAAATGTAAGTGTTAGAGACAGGCAGAGAGGCAGATTTGAGGTTAGAAGGGACAAATTAGAAATGGTTAGGTAAAGTACTTAAATATAAATATATGACTTATCAGCACAAGAGTTCTGCCAATTAAAACTTGCCAATCTCAAGTTAACATCTCTTTTCCTCTTTGGATTTTATTGGAAGATACAGTTCTGACTTTATATGAAGCAAGAAGCCATTCCAAGGAAATCTCCACTTCCTGTAGACAACAAATTATCTTTTATGGGCCTAACCAGAAGCTGAGTAGCTGTTAATAATTCCTCATTACAAAAATTAGCAAAGTAAAATTAACTTCACTTGCAAATTCTGAAACAGAAATGGGTCACTGTAACCTTCGATCAACATTACAACTCTTCCTTAATTTTCTTTGACTTAAAAAATAAGTTATAAAGGGCCACAAATTGGTGTTCAGCATTTCTTCTGAAGTGCTTTGGGTTCTGTTACTGTTGATGAGAGACCAGTGTGCATGATGCATGCATACATTGAAGACAACACAAATACATTGAAGACAACACAAATAATAGAGTTTGAATATTTTAGAGGACTGGAATTTATGAGGTTTGAGTGCTTTTTTTCTGGCTAAGAAAACGAAGATGACTAACAGAAGGAAAATCAGGCTCTACTGGGAACAACTGAACTATAAACATGAAAGCAACAGGATTTTAAAAGATGAGATGATAAACGTCTTAATGCTATGGAGGTTTTGCATAATCCTGGTGGAAATGAGAAAAGCAACAAGCCACTATGCTTCCAACAAAAAAAGTCAGAGGCACCAATATTCAAATTCAGTCCTGGAAAAGTGAGTAGAGTTGGTGGAGCAGGGAGATCCCACTCAAAAAATATCAGGGAGCATCACTGCTCATCTCAGCATCACAGCCCAGGGCTGGGGATACAATATGGAGCTAGGACTTGGTGGGAGAGGTAGAGCTGTTCCTGTTTTCATGGGGGTCCACTCATGCCTACCCCAGCACCTAGCACCCATATCCTTCCACCCACCCACTCAGCACCCTTGCAGCTGCTGCAGACACCAGATGTCCTGCTGGATTGTTCACACTGCCAGGCTCAGTGCAGCAGAAAGAATGGAGTGATATCATTGCAACTTTAGGGGAGGTAGAGAAAACATCAGCATTTCTGCCAGTTCCTGCTCAGCAGGTTTTCTACACCTTTATGGCTATCAGACGATTTCAGACCCTGTTCCCAAGAGGTCTGTCCAGCAGTATGAGACCCACAGCCTTCATGCCTATGTAGGATACTGTAGTGATAGCAGCTACTAATTTCAACAGAAAAAAAAATCTCCTTTTCAGACCTCCTATTTCCTTCTGAGAAAAGAAAGAGATTGAAAATTAAATTAGAAAAATGGCCCTGCACTGTCCGGGAGAGCCAGAGCTGTGGTACACCCTGGTTATCCTACGAAATACATTCCCACTAAATCCTCTTCCCTCTGCTGTGTCCTCTGCCCTCTCTTATTTAGCACACAGATGAGACTCCTCAGCAGAGAGCAAAATGACAGCACAAGGCACAATGTGGCCCATACCCACGGAGTTTAAAAGCATATGTCCCCTCTAAGCAGAGAGCAGCTAAAATCTGTGTCCAGAGTGAACTCCCAGGGGTTTCAGCAAGGCCAGGATGTAACTTCATCAGTCAGCTCAACAAAGGGGAAGGGAAGAAATGTACCACAACTATAGCAACTGTAAAAACATGAGAGTGAAATGTGATGAATGTGGAATTGACATTATTGAGCAAACACACTGAGCAGCTCTTCCCTGGAATAAATTTATCCGAATGCAGTATATTTAGTGCAATGTTTAGGACTCATTCAGGTTCTGAACAGCTGAAGCTTTTATTTTATAATGTGTATTTCTATCCCTCCTGTCTGTGAAGATAACCAGATAACCTTGAAACCTGACCAGCACAGGAGTCCTGAGAGTTGTGAATTCCCTTGCTTCCCACTACTCCTACTGGCATACTACCTTCAAAGTCTTCATAATATTTGAAGTACTTGCATTAATTATTTCACTGAACACAATTTCAGGAAATAAAATAAGGAAGGACTGCAAACTTCTCCAGAGAAAAGGAAGACACCTAGAAAGACAGGGGGAGAGAACAGAGGACAGAAAACAAAGAGATGAAAGGCAGAGATGAAAGGGAAAGAAAGAGAGCAGTGCTTGGTGTGAACATATTGCCCCACAACCATCCATTATTATAGCATAAGGGTATGAGCCTGTAATAAGTAAAGATAAAATCTAAAGATCCACAGATTCATTTGGCCAAAAGCAAAGCTTACAATGTAAGCATTTACCCTTCAGGCAGCACCTTCACTGCTCTTTACAGTCAATGCACAGAAACAGGGACTTGGGGGGTGGGGTGAAGGATGATCACTTCATCCTAAAATAGATGACTACAAATAGGTCAAGTGAATCACTTCTTGAAAATACCTACTTCTCTCGACTGACTCTGAGAGGAACCTAGGGTGACTATGCTTAAACCACAGATGGCTGTAATTAGATGAGATTATCCTACCCCCCAACCATTATGCAAAGGTAAGATCCTTCACATCATCTTTAGGTGGATCCCTCATGAAGACGGTGGAAGCTCCTCTTGTGGACTCCTATTGCAGCTCACAGACTGGATTTTCGTTCCTTCCACCAAACACATTGTATTAAGTATGTTTATTAGGTAATACAAAATTATATTTACTGCAGCCAGATACTAAATTAGAACATGAAAAAATTAGTATAATGCCTCAGAAAATGTTACAGATCATTGCAAATGTAACTACCCAGTTCTCCATGATTCATGTGTATGAGTCTAATATAAGCACTACAAACACACAGAGAATTTTTGCGTTTGATATTGAGAGAGGGTAATATTTGGGACATAATCATATTTAAAATTTCTCTGTAGATGGAAACAATGACATTTTGTAAGAATACCAACAGTCAGCCATTGGCAGGTGTTGCATTTTGGGAGACACGCTCAAACACAGTCTGATGAACAGTAAAAAAGGGAAGGCTGCTGAGGTGCTCCCAGCCTGGGCCACTGTTTGTGCTTACTGAAGTGTCAGGTCCTCAACAGCAGCAGCTCTGCTGTTTTCTGGTTCTACCAACTACTGCAAGGGTGGGGAAGTTATGCCCAAATACTACAACTTGGTAAGGATAATACTGCCTATCTTTTAAAGTAGATCAGTAACTGTTTTGAGGCTCCTTTGACATTAGATAATAAATGGTGGTAAGCAGCATGTCTGGAGCAAATTATTGCCATCAGCATTCAGCCTCACCAGCCTGGGGTCATACAGCTGATTTTGAAGAGGTCAGGGTGCCACAACCAGCTACCAGGAGAATCTTTGCTTCTCCCTTCTTCTAATTTCATGTGGTTTGAAAGGACATGGCACAAGTTCCATCCTGTGGCCAAAAGGCACTCTCAGGGAGCCTTAGGCCTCCACATCATGTTGCTGGTGCTAGCCCTCACAGCTATCCAGGGCAGGTGGAGCATGGATAGTCATCAGGAGCTGCACTTGGACAGATTTCCACCCACTGCATGGACTGAGGACACTGAACACAACCAGCTGACACTGGGATATCCCCCAGCTCTGTATTCTCCACCATAGCCTGGCAAACCAAGTCATTCCTTAGTGTCCTGTCCTATTAAACTGCTCCTATGTGGCTCTCATTGCTCTCTGGAGCAGAAATGCTCTTTGCTAGGTTTTCCCCTAAGCCGAGAAAGGGTCATTTACTCCTTTTGATGCAGTGTATATCCAGTAATATCAAGTAAGGAAATAAGCAAAGGACCAGCAGATGAAGAATGGTAAAAAAGAGTGCTTCTTTCCTCTTCTTCAACACAGGTTGGTGCCAGCAGATGACACAAGGTGCTGCATCAGGGAATAGCCATTATCTTTGGCTCATATTAAGCTTCCTGCTAGGTGTTTCTTGAAGAAGAAACAGAATGGAGACCTCGTGGATCCACAGAAAAAGAGAGAAACAGATAAAGGAGCAAGTCTTGGTTCTGCAGTAGCCTTCATGTCAGTGGGAACAAGGGAATACTTACAGGGAAGGGAAGGCAGGGTTTATGAGCAAGAGGACACCACCTGACTGTGAGCATTTGGCTGCATGAGAAATTACGTCATATTAAATCAATGGAGGTAGGTGACAGGAGAAGGAGAAAAAGAGAGTAAGAGTACCTAGGAAATAGAAGTGCCGTTCCTCAGGAGAAGAGTCTTACTTTCCAAACCAGTGGGAGGGAAGAATCAGAAATAATACCGCAGCCACTGGTCAATGACAATGCTTGTATTTCCACAGAGCTTCAAGGGAACTGGAGGGGGGGGAATATATTTTCCTGTGGGGTTTGCCTGTAATTTTCTTTTAGGATATCTATTGCTATTCCTGTCATTATGCCAGGTAAGGTTCCCAACCAGAACTTTATTGCCCTGGTACTTTATTGCACCATTGCACTTAGGATGGCATAAGCACATGACACAAAGTCTTTTCTCCTAGGAAGTCATTACATCTTGGGCCACCTCAGATATAAACTTTATCAGAAATTTATCCAAAGCAAAGATTTCCATTGATTCGAATGGTGCTCTGAATCAGACTCCATATATGTAAACTGAACTGGGGAAGACAAAGCCATGCCAGAGATAAGCATGTTTGCAAAAGGAATCTCATTGCAGGCAGATTGTAAGCATCAAGGCTGATCAAGGAGTGATTTTGTGATATATTTAAAGAGTCACAAAGAATCAAAAATTGGGGGACAGGGAAGGAGCCTTAGGTTTTATTTTCTCCTCTCACAATCCAGCAACATGTTTAAAATCTGAGATTCTTTCATCCACAATATCCATACTAACAGATATGGAAGTATTTCCTACTTGATGAAAACCCCAGCAACAACTCAAATACGTTCTAGCGCCAGATGTGTTTCCATGGTTGTGTTGTAGCCACTGTCACCTTCCTGTGCTGCAGAGCTGCTGGAGTAAGACTCCGAGGGCACAGAGAGTCGTGGTGGCATAGTCATAATGGTGGGAGAACTTAACAACTGATCTCTACCAGGGAGGTGACATCTTTAGTGTTGGGCCATACCAAAGGGACCTGTGTTTTGCAGGTTCAGATGATGGCAGCCCATTGACTCCAACCCCTTGGGCATAGATATCTCACCTTTCCACAAGTGCCAGCTGGGGGCAATCTCTCTATAATAGCAAGCTTGCTTTTGTACAATGACAGTGTGAAGAGCAAATCAAGTCCATTATATCTGTGCCAGAAAGAAGTCAGATTGACCTTTACACTCTAGGATTATGGTGTAAAGAAATATTTTTCCTTAAAAAAATACTTTGCCAATGTTTGTAGGTGTTTTAAAGATGAAGGCTAATTTTTTTACTTCATCAGTTCCTGCAACAATGTCAGAAATTTAGTTTGTCTTAGTCAGCTGAGATTTCATGGAGATAATAGAAGGTATTGTTCACTTGTACCAAAATCCTCTTGGGTTTCCCTCCATGCCTCAGTCATGAAGATAACCAATGTTCTGGTCTCCGAGAAATGTTCAGGTGTAAAATGGTAACTCCTTGGGCACAGAGGTGCTCAAAAATGCAAGTGATGTCATGCTTGTGGATATCTGTGTCTGGCAGAGATCTGACAGACCATAAATCATATGGAAAATGTAGATACTGTGATGTTTTATGGCCTTTCCAGTTAGCAGTTCCTCTCAGTGTTGAATTGCACACCCACATCTGGCACAACATAAATTGCCATCATCTGTTTGTCTCTGCGTGAGTGTCCCTTGCCTTTGTGACTGACAGAGCACAGAATACCAACAATGAAACAAACAACTAAAACAGATTGATCTGGCTTTTGCCTGCAGCAGTTAGAAAACCAGTAGAGAGCTGTGAGCTCAGCAACGGCACAATGAATCACAGCAAAACTCCCTGCCACTGAGGAGAGATGCACCTTTTTCCCCTTTTGTGCTTGGCTGCTTTTTGCAGAGTAGCTTTCACCTGTATCTGGTTTTCATCACAAAACTGCTTAAAAAAACCCAACAAGCAACCAACGGAAATCAGCAAACTATACTGGCAATGAGCTAAGAAGGGCAAATGTATCAATATTGAGGGAAATACTAATAGTGAGGGAAACACCCTGCAGCTCACAGCAACACATTAGGTTGATGCCATGCTTTTGAGAAACAGTATGCCAGGTGGAAGCAGAGGTTTTCTCCATGTAGTACATACAGCTGGGAGAGAAAAGTCCCCACGTAATGTTTAGAGATTCACTGCCTTGGTCTAAACATTTGAAATACCATTTCACAGCATAGGAGATCAAATTGGGACCAGCAGCATGTGATGACAGCCCCAGCACAGTATGGGTCAGCGCCGCTGGCCACGGCACATGAGCTGTCCTTTATTACAATCATTCTGGTTTCACTCTGTGCTGGGGGAATCCTTCTTCCCTGAGCAAAAATCGATTAAATACTCCCTCCACCATGGTTTTGCCTTCCAGCTGTTCCCTTTTCCTTCTTCTAGACTTCATGGTTGGTTCTCCCCAGGTTACTCTATGCTCATTTTCTGTCCCTCTTGTGCCTGTCTTCTCTTTCCACCTCAGGCTCCCCTAGCAGTGAGACGCTGCTGCTGCCTGCCCAAAATCCTGCTATTATTCACCTACCTTGTACCATCACCCCAGGCTCTTCCCCTCTGCCTGCAGGGCAGAGGGGCTGGCGAGGGGGAAGAAGGAGGGGCCTGCCTGCCAAGGGCTGCGGGGAGGGTGGAAAGCCTAGCACCATCAAAACTACTGACAATCTCAGTGACACAAAGCATTGCCAGTGCCATTCTGCTGCTAATAGCTGTGGCAAAGAATCCTCCAGGAGGCCTTTAGGTGGAAAATGTGTTTTGTGTCAGCATGGCACCAGGGACCTGAACCCCAGCATTCACCCCTTGGTCTAATTTTCCTTTTATGAAGTCATGGACTATTCTCCAGAATGATGCTTTTCTCTGTCTCCTGGGTGTTTTAAGTGCCTCAAAATCTGCTATCATGTGACTTCTGTGCTGACACATCAGCAAAACATGGATGACAACAAGGGGGATATACTTCCTCTGTTGTAGGAGAAGGTTCAAATGGTGCCACAGGGCTGTGCCTAGCATGAACTCTGGTACCAGTGTGGAAACTACTCTGCAAGTAATCCACCCAGCAATATCATTTTATAAAGCAAATCTTGGGTCTGGAGGTGCTTTGAGAAAGGAGCGAAGAACACACAGACCATTGTGGCAGTTCAACAGAGGATTACTTGACCACACAGACAGGCTGGAACTGGCTCTTCAAGAGAATTCATGAGATCAGACTAGAAGGCAAATAGGATGAATTGCAAAGTGGAGATATCTATCAACTGCTAGCCATGTATGACTTCAGAATCATTCATTTGAGCACTAAGGAAGAAAAAGTCTTAAACTAGAATCTTCCCTCTTGAAACCTACCTGACAACTTTGCTTGATACAGCAATAGTAATTTTTAGCCTGATTTTCAAGTAAGATGGCATAGAAGGTGTAGACCAGAAAATCGGTGGATGCCCTGTCCTTGGAAGCATACAAGGCCAGGTTGAATGAAGCCCTGAACAGCCTAGTCTTGTGAAAGGTGTTCTTGCCCATGGCTGGTGGGAGGATTGGAATTGAATTATCTTTCAGGTTCCTTCCAACCCAAAGCATTTGATGATTCTATGATGTTATGATAAGCTATTGTGGTGTCTGTGTGAGGGTATGAACCTCTATAGGCCTCCCCAATGACCTCTGGACCTAATGGCCAATATTAGACAACTGCTCAGTAACTGATGGGCTCCTCACTGCAGGCCTTCCCTGCTCTCCTGATGTGCAGAAAAACTGGCAGAGCTTGACTGACTTCTTTGTCAGAGATTGACAGGGCAGGTTTGCAAGGGGGGAGTCCCTCCCGCAATTTTAGTAAAGGAAGCCTGCCATTGTGGAGGATCTTATGTAAATGAAAGCTGGCTTGACCTGAATGCACACTCTCCAACTAAAGCTGAAGAGGTTTGCATACACCTTCATTCTGAAAACATAATGCTTATATAATATTATCAAGAGTTGTCTTTCCCAAGCTGCTGCTTGTCCTCCTGAGTGCCCTGTGTTTATTCATACTTCGAATGCATAAAGGCACCTGAAAACAGAATACATAGCCCATTTCCAAATTAATCTCCAGACTCCAGTTACTCTTTAACGTCCGTTCAAATAATTGATCAAGAGTATTCAACTTTGCAGTTTAAAGAATTCCTCATCCCTAGTTCATGTCATTGCAACTCTGTAAATATATGATGATGCTCTCCATATGGACTTTAATACTTCTAAAAAACTTTTAAATAATAATAAATGTGAATAGAAAAATGGCCGTTCCAGGAATATCCAAGTGTATTTATTAAGAATCACTCTAAGCTGTTTCTGATAAGTGGTGACATGCCTTGCCCTACAATCAGTTCTATCCTCTTCAGTAAATTACACATTTCTGCATTAATGAAAATCAACAATAACAAGAATGATGGAGACAGTTGAAGAGCAATTCATAAGATATACTGGGCTCAGTCCTCACCTCAGCCGAACCAAAATAACCTTGGAAGACCCTGTTGGAACCTGTGAGGTTATGGCTGTGCTGTTTCTGCAGTCCACAGGCTTCACCTGTCTGTGACTGTACACATTTTGCAAGCAAGAACAGTGAGCAATATCAGACTTTGCCAGCCTCATGCTCTCTTGTTCATTTCCTGCAGCCAAGAGCAACACTGAAGAATCTCTCAGGAGACACATTGCTCACAGTTGGTGGGTGGAGGGCTGTGAGCCAAGCCAGCGTCCTTAAAGTAGTACAGTATTCAATACCTATATCAAGCTTTGGGTTTGCAGCCAGTAATTCACTTGCCTGCTCTTGACATGTGCTTCAGTGGAAGTCCTGCAAAATGAAGGGTAGGTAGCCATGCATGACTTGAGCAAGGTTATTCTTAAGTTGGACTCTTTTGAATTTCTCACAGACAAAAGGCGAAATTCATGTTGCAGTAGCTGCAGTTAAGTGGTTGAATAATTTGGGATGATTTTCAGAACCCAATTCAATATTTTTACAACGCTTCACATTTTTACACACATACAGGCATACATATGCAGCCACTATCAACTTCAGAGGATTTAATAGTGGCTTTTTGTCGTGGGTACTGGCAAGATAATAACTATAATAATATAAAAATACCAATATAATTATAGTACAAAAGTACAGATCTCTGTAGGCTTTTTTTGGTCAAATTTTTTACAATCCTGCATGTTTTATTTGTGCTAATTGTGAACTTAATTAGTAATCAGAATCCTAGCTCCCTCTTTTGAGTTCTAAACCTCCAATAAAAATATTTTAATATCTTTATTTTCCTCCTTTGCAGCATGCTAAATGAAGCATTGAAAATTCAGCTTTATACTTGATTGATATTTCTTTAAAATATTCTGAGAAGGCTATAATTATTTAAATTTTAGTTTAATTTTAGTTGAACTATTTAGAAATAAAAGAACTCACACCTAATTAATCATATATTGACTAATAAAATACTCTAAAAGGTGATTTATGTTGTCTGCATATAAACGGATTCAGTGGTAATATAGGATAAGTGAATGGTTTTCTGTAAGGATCAAGTTTAAGGACAAGCAGCTGACAAAAGGATAAAGGTAATGCCTTGCAGTCACCAGTAAGCCTTGCGTTAGATACACAACAAGGTGGGCTCAGCCCATAAGAGAGGAGGGGTATGCCATTAAACCTGCCAACCATTCCCATCCAAACACAGAAATGACAGGACCACAGTTAATAGTAGTGCTAGTGTGCCTTGACCCCACATGAGTGGCAACTCACAGGCTGGAAATTACAGTGCACTCATGCCTATATTAGGGTACAAATATTTTTAATATGTATAAATTTTTACCATACTCCTTCCTTAGTCATCCATGCTGGAATGAGGTAACAGAGCTCACAGCAACTAAGCAACTCACTTGAACTACCTGTGTGTTTGGAGAGGAAGATTAGGACTCTTTTAAGTATTATTTTAAAAGGCTTACTCTCCTGTATCACAAAGACATGGCTAGTCAGGGAGCCGTGACTGGAGACCTGGGACTGGGTGTCAATACCATGGGCTGCTCCACCATACCTGGGGCAGATGGGAGAGTGGGTAGACCCCATTGTTTCAGCAGGGCAAGAAATGTCTAACTTTAGTTAAGCACTGAAATAGGCTGTCTAGGAAGGCACCAGGGTCTCCATCAGGGAATATTTTTATTTTTAAGAGCAGCTTGGAAGTTGAGAAGCCAGGAAGGGTTTAGGCACAGCTAGACACACACTGGGGCAGAAGGCTGGAGAAGATGACCTCTTAGCTTTCCTTAGAGCAGTATTTTTTTCTGACAGCATCACAGTGCTGCTGCTCAGGAGACATGAGTCTCACTCAGAAATATCCCACACAGATGCTTAGAGCTCTGCAGGCCCTCAAGGGAACATGAGCAGAAGAGCATCGCTCTGAAATAACAGTAGGGGCTGCTACTAAAAAGAGTTGCTACCCTGTAGGAAATACTGAGTTATGTACAAAAAGGCCATTCTCAAGAAATGCCTCAGCTTGATGCTCCAAGTGGCCAAAAACATCCTAGGAGAACAGTTTGGGCATAGTGCCTTCTCAGGAACTTGGTGAACTACTGCTGCAGAAAACCCTGCTCCTACTGATTATGTAAGCTGGATAGAGCATGTGATTCTACTGAGTACACATCTAACTCAGTCTTCTCTGCAAAGGTTTGATCAAGGCTTGATGAAAATCAAGTCACACAAGAAACTTGTTATTGATGAATGTTTCTTGTGGATCCATAGTGGAAATAATCATGCAAATATCACCAGCTCAGGGGTATTTGCACATGTAGTAAGTTTGGGTGAACCAGGAAGGTCATGAATGACAAGGAACTTAGCTATCCTCATGAACAAGGGGCAGTCATGCAGTGTGTGCTGTGGAAGGAGTCCAACCAAGGATTTGGGGGAAGCTGTAAGTGTGCCTGCCCTCCAAACTGCAAGTCATGGAGAAAACTGTTGTAGGACACAATTGGTCATTTTTCTCAGGTCTTTGCTTCCCACCTGTATCCTCCCCCCCATCCTCCCCTTTTTCATATTTACTGAGTTAACACATTAGCATCAGTCTTCATTACTGTTTTCTTCTAATATAAAAAATGCCATTTTTTTCCCTTTTCTTTGGAAGACATTCTCTGTTTAGGCCAATTGTGTTCCAAACGATTCATCCCTGTTGACCTCCAGCCATTCAACTGGTCTCCTCCTGCCTTCCTCTGGAAAGAAGAGGCATTGCCACCTTCCTCCTGTCAGTGAGATTCACAGTCCCCAGGCACCAGACTCACTTCAGCATTGACACTGCCCACTCGTAACCAACCTTGCACACAGACACAACCATCATCAGTGATTCCCCAAAGCCAACTCCCCTCTGTCAGACCAGTGAACACCCAAGACTTTGTGTGAGAAACAATATCAAAGACTGAGCAGTTTGCCCAGGTGAAATTTGTCCTCATATGGTTAAATGCCTGATAAAAAATAAATTATATTTCTCCTGTAGCTGACAACTGATTAATAGTCATTTCCCCAGTGCTCATCACCATTGTATTTTGAGAAAGAGATAATGAAAATTCTCCATTAGCTTAAGTGCTGGAGCTGCTCTTATGGGATCTGAAGAGCCATTGGTCAATTCAGTCCCAGCAAAGAAAAGTTCTTTGTAAAGAAACTCACAAAAGAAAACCTGAAGGGAAAGAAAAGGAGCCCATTAAGTACTAATTTCAAGTCATCATTATTTTTAGGTCTAGTTTGGCATTCCTAATTATAGTCTTCTAACTATCTATAAGTCTGTGCAATTCTTTCACTTCATGGGGAGGGAGGAAAGAAGGAGGACTATCAGTAAGTTATTTAGCAAAACTGTTTTTTGGTTTTTTTTGTTTTAGCAACATGAATCTTTTTTTTGAAGACAACCTTTACTGTGAGTGTGGTGAGGCACTGGAACGGCTTGTCCAGAGAAGTTGTGGACATCCCATCCCTGGGAATGTTCAAGGCCAGGTTGGATGAGGCTCTAAGTAACCAGGTCTAGTGAAAAGTGTGCCCAGACATGATAGGGAATTTGGAATTAGATGATCTTGAAGGTACCTTTCAACCCAAACCATTGTATTATTTCATAAATTATATGCAGATGGAGGTGTGGTGGAATTTTCTCTACATTTTCTTCACATTCAACCTCTTCATGCCCTCTTTTCCTCCAAGAGAAGGAAAATGTTTTGGAAAGGTCTATATTTTATAAATGGGATTTTGAAATTAACCATTTTCTCTTTCCAGGTGTGTGTAAGTAACTGAACACTAGTTGAGATTCAATACTTAGAAAAAAAATCCACCAAAACTTAATATTCTCTTTTCTTTCCCAAACATCCTCACATCTGAGGGCTTTTGGTATCTAGTATATACAGGAAGTCTGAGATATAATAATCTGAATTCCACATAACTCATCCACCTCTTTTTTATTGTCTGAGATTAGCACCAGATTTCTTCCTTCACAAATTGCAATGAACAGCTGAGCTGAGAATTAGCTTTCTGAAGACAGATATTATGGAATGTTCAACCACAGATGTTATGGGATGTTCTGTCTTGTATATAGACAGATCCCTCAGAAAACAGGGTGTATACAAGTTATTATTCCCTTTTCCCCATCTGAGTGCCCTGAAGTTTAATGAGTTGGATATTCTCATTTGTTCTCTGACTCCAGAGTAGTCAAGTTCTGATCTAAATTGGAACAACTTCACCAAAACAGATGAGAAAAATCCACCCTGAGTTCTGACATGCCTTAAGGATGTGGTTGATCTTCACTGCAACTGAATTCTACCTCAAACAGACAAGAGACTTGATCCCAGACTTTCTCACTCAAAGCTATGGCCATCCCTGTCATATAAGGGCACTTCATTTTTACATCATGTACATTTAAATTGAGTTTCTAAATTTTATTTCCATTATTCTAAAATATCATGGGACTTTACCTAGGACTGGAGGGATATGAGTCCTATTTGCACCAAGGCGTTCTCAGTTTATATTACACTACTGTGTATTTACCCGGCTGTTGGGTAAATAATAATAAATACCCAGTTACTGGGTAAATTTTACAAACACAAAACAGAGTGCAAAAAACCATAGTTCATAACTCCTCTCTGTGTTAATGATATGACTATTTAGAAACAAAGCCATCCTTTCTTTCATGCTCCAAGGTTTTGCTCCAATTGGGCTGCAGTGCTTTCTTATAGAGTGGTATGATATAAGCTCATAGTCTGGTAGTTAGAGCAGTCTCCTGTGAAGGGGAAAATGCAGACTGGATCCCTCTAAGGGAGTTCTCTTCTGAGAAAAGGTCTATGCAGAAAACAACTGTATAAGTGAAAGCCATTCCTTGATCCAGAAAGAAACAGTCTGCTGCCAAATTTTATATAGGATGCAAGTCTGAAGATGTTGATAGACATGATCTATAGCAATAGGGTTTGAAATTCTTGTCAAACTGAGCTTCTTACAGAAATCAAACTAAGGATCACCTGTATCATTTATATGCCAGTACCACTGCTGTACTCATGCTTAGACTTTAGTTCACCCAGGCACTTGGCTTGAGTCCCTCTCCTCTGGTCTGTGGCAGTTGGGTCTCTACCACTTTTTGACAGCACAGCACATATCTCCCTACCAGCACACTTTATGTAACAGCCTCCATCATAACAAGAGCAGTCAGATTTTCATTTCAGTACCAAGGCCAGCAGATGTTACCAGGTCTACCATATAGCGATAATCAGGAGAAAGGATCAGTGTTTTAAACAGCCACTGAAATGACAAGAAAGAAATTCCATGGAAGTCAAGACTGAGCACACTAAACACTGCGCTCACTTAAGTTGTCTATTTCTACTTAACCACTGCATGTTCTTCCTATAATCAAATGAAATAAAGGCCTAAACATAGATGCCTACTACCACTGCAGATGTCCCAGGATAGGCTGTCACATGTCTTGTAGGTCCTATGGGATACATATCCTACTGAAATCACACCTGGAGGGCCAGGAGGCTTGCTTGGAGTAGCTGCAGTGCTGCTAGACATCTATCGTGCTCAGTTAAACTGTATAAAATTGGTGTCCATTCTTTTCCCTTGACAGTAAATGAGATCTATACCTCAGTGACAAGAACAAAATGACCAATGGGTTTCAAAGATATGTTGTATTTGGGTGATGTTTCCCACAGTACAAAGCCACATTTTTAGCCAAGACAAAACTGAGAACCTTTATGTACATTGGAACACCTTTTTAATATGAAAATGCTCTTTTAAACTCTTATTACATTTCTGTTAAGAAAGTTGGATTAAAAGAAAGGTGCCATTCTCCTTGGTGTAAAGTCAAACAGCATGTTTTCACACTGAGTCAAAAGCAAACTTGACAGCCCCTACTACCAGGCACTCAGATTTTTCTCCTTCAATAGAAATAAATACATAGCACCTACCTCATGGTAAGATAGTATCTCTGAAAGAGGCATGAAAGGAAAGGTGTAGGGGTAGAAGAAGCATCAGAAAATACATTTAAACCTGGAAGCAATTCCACTGACTGAGTGGCTGCTCATGTAACACAGGCTGACAAGCAACATTTCCATTTTCCAGTATCTATATCCCATTTATCAGTTTCACTCAGCACTTCACCACAAATATGAAGAGCATCAAAAGCTAAAGGGCGAAGATTGGAAGTGATATACAACTTCACCCTGTTTTATAGTAATAAAAGGATATTTGTAATTCGCCCTTTCCTTCTGTGTTTTGATTTTACACTTTGTCATATATTAAGCCAAATAGCTCAATGCAAGGGAACTGATCTTGGCCTTTATTATTGCAAAGGTCACAGATAAAAGGTGCAAGAATTGATAACCCAGTAGAAATGTAGCTATTCACAGAAGGTCTGAAAAAATTATATCTCTGTGACTTGGTCTTTCTTATTTCATAAATTTTCAGCCCAGCCTGTACCAATATGTACTTCAGAAAGTGCGATGCTAATTAAGGGAGCTCTTCCTTCTCCCTGCTATCTATCCAATACATGTTCCCAGTAATTTGAACATATCTTCCCTTACCAGCACAACATGAGTCAAGGAATGTGATTTCTCTTTCCTTAGGGACCAGCAAGATTCCCCAAACTGAAAAGAATGACAATCAGACTGATAATAGCTACTCTATTCTGCCTGTTTTAAATAATTTACTACTCAAGTACTACTCTCTGTGGGGGAAGGAATCATACACTGATTAATTCACCGTTAGAGCTTCCACAATCACTTTAAAATATTCCCCAACTCTAACACTTGGTATAACAGGGACACTCAAACTCTTGTATGCTATGACTCCACATGTAGTTGTTTTCAATAAATCCTCTTTCAAGACAGTCAATTAGTTTTCCCAGGGCTTTGTAGCAGATGATAGTTAGAGACCAGAAGTTCACAAATGTCATGGGACAGATACCTGGAACTTAATACATGGCACGGAATAACTCCAGGATGTGGTGTGCACTGTGGAAGAGCAAATAAAGATAAACCAGAACTCACCTCTTTCCCAGCACCTGGCCTGACAAGAAGCAATTTGTGTTGCCTCACTGTATATACTAGGTGTTTGATGCTGTGCAGTTACCTGCGTAGGTACCTAAGTTTTCACTGAAAACAGAGTCATTGTGTCAACATGACCAAAACTGAATTTATTCCCAAACTTGCATCACCCTATCTTTGGAAAAAGCCACACCTCTTTCCCACTTGACACAAAAATAAACAGTCACATAAGGGATAAATATGACTGTCCTGTTGGTGATGCCAGTGGGTGTCTCAAACTCAGCTAATATTTCTAGAAGTGACCTGCAGAGTCTTCAATTTTGCAAGCGTAAATTAACAAAAGTGGAATCCAGAGATATGTCTGAAGCCGAAACTTCTCCTTATTGTCCAGTCTACTTCTCTTAATTTATATATAT
>NW_008685090.1:0-16133 GCF_000695815.1 Acanthisitta chloris | reverse complement strand
CTTGTTAAACCTCATCCTGTTGGAATCGGCCCATCTCATGTCTCCTTCACGATTTTTTTTTGTTTCTGGTTTGTTTCATTGTTTTGGGTTTGGGGCTTTTTTTTGGGGGGGGAGGTTCTTTTCAGCTTTAGGCAAAAGTCAAACAATTTCCAAGTATATTGTTGAATATATTTTAGAAGGAATTCTCTGAAACAAGGACATGGAAAATACTAAACAAAGGCTTTAGGGTCTGTTTTCAGAGTCATGGCAATGAGAAATACTTGTAGACCAAGTCAAGCATATTTCTTAGTGAAATGAAAATGCAAGGATTTAATTATTATTGATTCTTAAAAACCCCAGAGGCTTTGACTAGCATTGGTCTACTAAGACACTTAGACTAAGCTGGCTGTAGAAATTTCCCCTGTAGTTAATGGAAACAGAAATGTGCTTTAAGAGGGAGATTCATCCTACCTTCTCAGATATCTCTTCTAGCTATCTGAGTCAAATACCCTGTTTTAAGACCCATTCAGAGCCATTCACTATGAGGGAATTGGGGAACAGTGAATTTTTGTTCTCACTGTTTGTGTAGGAAACAATTATGGATTTCCTTCTCTCAAAAGTAATTCAGTGATGTTTTGCACATAGAAAATTATGCACTTCTCCATTGTCTGATAATCACAGCTCTTTCCAGGGACATTATGTACAAATAATTTCTGAACATGTTATCAGCCATGTCTGTTCATTGAGATTTTCTTTCATGTGTATCCAACCTACATTTTTACCTCATCTATATGCATGCAGCTATAATTTAAGTAAACACCACAACATGTACATGCATTTTCTATGTTAGGAGATATCTATAAAAAGAGTTTGGCTTAATTTTTTCAGTTTAAAGTTAAAATTAACCTGGTACAAGTCTTCCTGCTTGTTAGTCTCAGAATTCTGTAAGATGAGTTTGCTCACTTAAACCTGAGACAAGGTGCTTCACCACAGTGGTTTGCTCAGATCCAGCAGTACTGTTTCTGTACCCTTACTCAGAAAAACATCTCAGAAAGTATCATGTGTCCAGAAAATTCAACTTCTTTCAGTATCTTCTTACATGGACAGTCACCTCAGTAAATGTTCTGGCTTCTAAAGCCATTTACTAGTGCAATCTCTGAAAGAAATCCAAACTCAATTAAAGAGGATTAGTCCTGTGTCCTGTGAGAGGTGACTGTTTTGCTCCTAGACACTTTTAGCTCACTCTTAGCTTTCAGTTTTTGAGATTCATAGCTGTTACCCTGGGAGCCAAATTCATATATATTTTGTATTCAAGAAACTCAGTAAGAGAACAGAGAAAGTGTTGTCTGCTAACATAAACACAGCTGTATGTGGCAAGTGGCATACAGTTGTTTGTATCCAAATTCAGGCTATCACACAACAGAGAAAATAAGTATAACTTCAAATCAAAAGAAAATTAAAAATGCTGTTGCTTTTGCCATTTCCTTTTACCTAAAAGAATCTACACAGATGCATATTTTGGGATCAGACAAGAAGAAATAATTTCCACATTTTTACAGGAGCATCATTTAATGATGTTTCAAGTCCTTATATTTCTTTAACAGGCATGGGAGGCACAAAAGAACTTCTGGACATTCTGTCTGACTAAGTAATCATCTTCCACCCTATTTTTTGAATTTTTTTTTACATGGCCTGTGAGTGTGTTAGATGAGAATTTTGTATATAGTTTTTTTCTCAGAAATCTTTGCCAGCAGTTAATACTAGCTTTCTACGGCCAGAATGCTGGGAAAAAGATGTAATGAAAATGCTTCCAGTCCCAGGAGAGAAAAGCAGTTCTTGTCATTCTTATTTATCAGAATGAGCAGTTATTTATCAAAATGAGATGGCAGTATTCATTATTCAGAGTAAGATATCAGCAACGCTGTGTACTTAAATACATTCACCATAGTACTGGAAGGATGATAGCTTTTTATTAGTGCATTATAACAGACAAGTAGCTGTACTAGTTCAAAGACAGATAGCTGTTCCAAGTTAGTTCAAATATAGCTAATATCACTGTGGAACACAGCACTAGCTTGTGTATGTGTATATCCTGTGTATGTGGTCAACAGCCTAATGTTATCTGCTATGGTAGTGAGGGGAATATTTTCCAGAAGAGGATGCCAGGTAGGTTAGTATTGCTTGAGGGGGACTGGTGTGAAATGTTTCTGGATTTAATTTCCAGATCAAAATAAAAAATCTTGAAACTATCTTCCACTTGTCTGGATCTTCAGTTCTGCATTCCTTGGCAGAGTTATCAGCAGCTTTGACACTGTGACTAACAATGGCCTGGTAGGATCCAGAGTCTCCTCAAATAGCTCTGTTGGGTCTTCAAAGGGATCTCCAGAGTTAGTAATGTCTTCTTCCTAACAGAGCTATGGAGAAGTTTTGAAGATAAAGCCACACAGCAGTAACAACAGAAAAGGTGAAAGAAAATGCTTTTATATTATAGGTTCACTATAGCTCAGGTTAACAAATTTTCTTTTAAATTCTAATGAGGACTAAGCATTTTGTTATCTGTGTTTAGTAACACTATACAAAGCCTACTGGGGGTTAAAAGATGCAATTGACCTGTTATTGGTGATATGACTGAAAAAAGCACATGAACCAATCTAACTTCTCACTGTGAGCTAAAGGGATTGTCTTCCATCACTTTTTTCCTTCCCCTCACATCTCTCCCTATATGTGTCCTTCCAACTTTGCTATACCTCTTTTCTATTAAAGCAGCTGCCACTATCTTCTGGCCCTGTACCGTTCTTTCAATTCAAACATTATCAGAAAACTGTTTGGGTTTGGTTGATGTGGTATATTTTTCCCCCCTTGAATTAGTTTTTTACTACATCAGTGAGCTGAACTTGCTCAGCATGCAGTTAGAGGAGCACTATGGTCAATATAAAGAAGGGAGCAGTTTAAGCAGTTGTGGTGAGGCAAAAAGGAAGAAAGGAGAGGAGAGAGGAGGGAGCTAGATTCCTCTTTTCAGGGTCAAACAGCCGTCAGATCAACTCAGCTCAGCTCAGCCATATAGTCAGTCTAACCTCATTCTTTATTAATGGGGTTAATAAGCTACGTTATCAGCAGCTCTATTTCCGCCCAAATTGTAAACTTTGTTCAATTATTTAAGTGATGTTCATGTTTCAGAGTCTACTGCTCATCAATCAGGAGTTTATTTTTACTTCTCCTATCAATATTGATGCTGATTGTGGGACCAAGCATTTTGGTCAGGCATGCTGGGTACTGCCACTCTTTCTGAGAAAAATTCATCCCTGAAGATCTCACAGGCTGTACAGTTTGGATGTTGCACCTGAAATCTTCCTCTGTTTTGAATCCTATTTCATCTAATAAGGAATCTCTCATGTGCCTTTTGAAGCCATGTGAAAAAGCCAGGCTGGTTTGAGATGGTGCAGAGGGACTGGTCATTCTTGGGACCCTTCCAGTGTAAAACTGAACAACTGACTGGGTGTCATGGACTGCAAAGTAACACAACAAAACTGTCTGTTGTAGAGGGAGCCAGTTCTGACAGGCCTGTCTACAGGTATATTCAGCTAGAAGGCTAGCAATTGTAAAAGCTGGATTTCATAAGAGTTAAACAGTGTGGTCCAGGAGGAATCTTTATTCCACTGTAAGAGGAGGAAATAGGTTGAACAATAAGGCAGAGATACAGCTCCATCTAAATTTAGTTCCAGGGATTATATAGGCGTGTCTTCTGCTGCTTGTATTCCCAGTGATTTCCCTGAAGCAGAATCAGTCTGAGTGGTGGTTATTATGTTATTCATGTCTTTATGTTCTCTATAAACTATTTAAGAGCTACTGGGGAGGAATCTCTGTACATAGCCTCTAAGGTTCTGGGCAGCCTGAGCAGCTGGGGAAAGTTCAGCTCTAGCCTTTATGCTTCATGCCATCTTTTCAGATGAAGGATGGTACACATCCATGAGGTCAGTTGAAGACACTAAGGTGTCTGTTAAGCCATAAGGGCATAATCTTCCTGAGTTCCAGAACATCCATAGCTGTGATTTTCTGTTTTTCTGCTGGCCCAGGACAGGAGACACAGGTGTCACTCTAACCCTGTCCCATCTGCAGCTGAGGAGCTGTTCAGTAGAGCACAGTGCCCTTCCCTAAGAGCTTTCACCTCCTGCTCCTGAGAGCAGCTGAGAAGTGCTTCGAGTCCCTTTTCTTGTTCTCAAAAGCAGGAAAAGTTGCCAGAAGTGAAAAAAACCATCTGGCAGAAAGGAATGAGCTAGAAGTGAAGCCTGCCCAAAGCTGGTCTTCTTCATGCATGCAGCTGTGAACAATTACCATTACACCCACATGCCCTTGCACACACCTGATCTTGCCTTGTAGGCACAGCCCACAGCAGCCACAAGGCACTTTCAGCTTCTGCTGCAAAAACCATCCTAATTACTATCAAATCTACTAGACATGCCATGACGGGCACTCAGTCTCCATCCCAACACACTCCCTGATAACCCAGATCAATCATATATGCATGATTGTGGTATCGCGCCACTTCAGGCAGCAAAGAAGGCAAAGGATAATGAATAGAAAAATGCAAATGCAATATCTCCTGTAGAAATCTGTGTTTTCTGCAAGGTTATGTACTGCCCCTCAGCCTAGGACCTGCAGACTGTATCAAGACTAACAGCTGCAGTGACCTAGCTGTGTACCTGTGTCTGTAATTCTGATGAGCTCCTCAGACCAGTCTTCCTTGGTAAAAAAGCTATGAATATAAATAGACATGGTAGTTGAAGGACTCATTTATGGAACATGGGAAGTATTTCCTAACTCCCAGGTTTTATTTATCCTAATCACACCCCAGTACAATTTTGGAGCAAGAATTGGGGATATGCTGCTCCTCAAATCTGTTTTCCATGCAAAGGAAGTCAGGATACAAGAGTTGCAAGGAGCAGCATGACTCCAGGCTATGCCATCACATGTTCAGTAGGCAGTCTCTACACAGCCTGCTAATTAGGTCATTTGTTATAGACACTTAATTTAGGCATTATAACTTATTTCCAAATTGACTGAAAGGGGCCTGACAACAAGTTCTCCAAGTTGCTCATTGCTCTTGTCACAGTTACTTTGAGAAGCCACTAAAATAAATATTTAAAGATGGTGTCCTGTAAATAGCCCTGGGCATCTTCTATAGTGTCCCAAATGTAGGTCTCATCTTCCAAAGTTTCAAATGTAGGTCTCACACTTTTAGAAAGAAGTGGGTTTGCATATTTTTACTGAACTTGTGGGTGGTTTAGCTAGGAGCAAGAGCCCTTCTCAGGAAACAGCAGACCTAGGTTCAATTTTTGTTGATCAGATTCAAATCCACAACTTCTATCCTAGCAGCAGTATGACTTATTTTACCAGGTTTCTAACTTAGCTTAGTGGCAGAATTCCCTAAGTACCTCTTCAGGTCTGAGTAACTGTGACAAGAAATATTTGAGAATCACCAAGCTAAGTTAAGAGAGGAGGAGTGCAAGAATCACCCTGTAGTTTGGGTGCTTGTCTGAAAAGGAGGGTTCTGATATCTGCTTTATGTTCTTACAGATGTTCCTGGAGTTTATTATGGAAATTGTCTACTATATAGTAAATGTGCATATCTAAGTGTGGGCTTCTGTGGACCATATTGCAGAAAAGAAAGCTGCAGAAGGAAGAGACAGGATAACTTAAGGTACCACTAGATGTCTGACTCATGAATAGGTGAGAACAGGTGAAATATGTGGGACATGCTCAAAGACTGTGTTATGCTGGAAAACTGTACACTGCTCTCTTGATAACAGATGCATGTGCACTAAAGAAATTCTTTAACTAAGCTTGTATTCCTATTTATTTGGCATGATGACCCTCAGAAGAACTAATCGAGAAATCAAAGTGCTGTGGTGAGGCAAAATTCTGATAAAAAGCACAAGGTTACAGAGACTTTATAATGTCAAGCCACCATTTATGAAATGCTTGAGACAGAGAGAATGAAATGTTCTGGAACTGGCCTTTGGCAAAGTTATTAGGATACCAGCCACCATGTATAGGGTCTATAATAACACTGCTTCATCTGGATCTTGCCTAGGGAACAATTGTGTTCCCCAATTATAGACTGCTGCCTTCTAATAGGAAAACTGGGACAACTTGAAACAATCATCACGAGCAGCATTAGCTGTCCAGACAGCTGGGAGATGTGGTAATCACTCATACTCCTGCTTAGCAAACAGCATCAGCTGGATTTGAAAACCAGGTTACCATTTCACCTCCATGGAGGAGCCCCCTCAGCAGAACTGGGGAACAATGGCAAACCAGTGTGGGGAAGTACCATGAACACTGTAGAGAATTTCAGTGCTCTTGTGGTAGGTAGATCCCCTGTGCTGTGTTTTCACCTGAGCTGGAACAAGACATTTGGAATACCAGGGTCTGAAAGCAGCTTGCTGGAGTTCAAAAGGAGAAGATGGAAGTAAAGGACCTCAGAGGCACTGAGTGATTAGCCGTGTTGGCACTGCCAGCCATGGTAGCAGATTGTATTTCCAATATTAATGCCAATGTTTAATGACAATATTGCAGCCTTTAATCTGAAATAAATGGAGTTGATGTATTTGAATGAGATGAAGGGTAAATAAAAAGACAGGTTTTGACAACTCCCATTCTATCCAGTGCTGGCATAAAATTCTCCATCCTGGCCAGTGTTACAGCTCTTTTGAAACAATCTATGCTGTAGCCATGCTGTATTCAATACATCAGCAGTGACTGAAAATGTAATCACTGGAGGTGATACACAACTCAACAGGCTGCAAAGAAGCTGTTCAATGATTTTTAAAAAGCCCACATATTTTGTGATTTAGTGTCCCCTTTATAAAAAACTAACATTCCTTCTCACACTGAGAAGTAACTTGGACTTACTGAGTTCTCTGGAGGAAATATTTCCAACTAAATCTGTCTACAGTCATCAGATGAATTCTGAATATACACAAGGGAAGATTTTGTTCTTTGATCAACTTAAAATTTGACTTTGTTGACAGCAAGTTATGTCTGATCTCATTTACATCAGTGCGTAACTCAGTTTGCTGCAACTAGAGATGCTCTGGATTCACACCAGTCTATGTCTGAAGAGAGTTTGGCCTTAATTTTCAGGCTTTTACAGATAGTTGTTCTCAAATAATCTTTCTGCAGGCTACTCAAGTTTGTTTCTTCCATGCTGAATCATCGCTCACTGCCAGCCAAGTCACCTCAACCTCTCCCAGGCAAGAAAGGTCGAAATTCTGTCCTCTTATTTGACTTCACCCACTGCCCAAAAGTAAAGCTGAGATGTTTTCTCTTTTTCTCATGTGCTCCAATCTCAAGCTGAAGCAGGAGCCTTTGCTTGGGGGTCTCTCATATACTTGTTTTCCTCCAACTAGTGATTCAAAAACACCATCTGACTTCAGAGCTACCCATCTACCACTCAGAAGTGGAGTCATGTCTGGAATATGTTATATACATAGTTAGAGATAAATAGGAAATTAAGTATTGACATTGACATATAAATAAATTTGCACTTATGAAACACAACTGGAGAAGTTACTGAAATTCCGTCTCATTTCATATCTCCTTTCCAACACGAGGGAGAAAAATAATCTCAGATCTTTCCTGCTAAACAAGCAGATACTTAGTTAAAGTAAACATATAAAAAGAGCAATTTTGAGATGTTGCAGTAAAACAAGTCAACACCTGTTCTTGTAGTTGCTTGAACACATACAGAATCAGGGGGGAAAAAACCCGAATAAAATACAAAACTAGTAGAAAAATGCCTTACCTAATATAACTAGCTTGGATACAGGTAATTTTGTATCTCTGATTGGACGAAGTATCCCTTGCTTTTTTTCTGTTCCCACAAGGTTTTAATTTTCTGTCAATAATATTTATCATAGGTTTGGCCCAATCAGGACAAAACTATGTTATCAAGGCAAATAAAACCAAGGCTGTGCTCTTGCTGCTTCACAATGATGTCAAATCAGATATCTAGAAAGTTCTTTGAGTGTAAAATCATGTGTATCTCTGCACTGGTAGTTTGACCTGCAATATTACGCTGAAATTTCCTAGGGACAGATCTTCTCCTGCTAAACCTGTCGGCTCCTCTCACTGAGTATCCTACTGCTTGGTCCTTTCTAACATGTCTCACATGGATCAGACTGGAGTGGATACAAGGAATATGCCACTGAATCCTTGGTTTCACTGCTGCTCCTCTAGAGAGAAGGAATTGCTCTAATTATCCTGGTTTAGCAATCATTTTTGATTCCATGTGTCCTCACACTCTCTCCCCAATTTACTTTGTTTCAGACCCAGTATTTATTCCTTTTGGTGACAGTTAGCCCACATCCTTGCCAGCCTGTTGCACTGCGTGTGAGCTCCCTTTGTTCTCTAGGGAGATTTCAGGGTGTTGGAGACCACAGCAGTGATTTTGTGGTGCACCCTGCTTCCACATGCCATCAGTTAACTACCTCCACAGCCCAGATTGCTTGGCTGCAGGGGTAAGGACTAGACAAGAAAAACCTGTGGTCTGCTTTGGAGACATCACGTTGCCTAATCCACCATGGTGATGTATGTGTTTTGGGAGCTCTGACTGCCTCTGTACCAGGTCCCATGCTGAGTATAAGGGCTGCTAAATGCCATTAATAGACCATCTCTAAATGTGTCTTCTGAAGTTGTGGCCAGAGCTTACAGAGGTCTCCCAGAAGTAAGCCTTCTCACCCCACAGCTCAGGGACTGGAGGCTGGTTGGGACACAATCCCTACCTAAAGAGGAGGGCAAGAAGAAGGGAAGTGGGATAGGGGAGTGTGCAGAGTAGCTTGGATTTCTGCTCCTGCAGCCACAGAGCTGGCAGGATGGGGTGGTGACCACTAGTCCATTGCATTACCTGACAATAGTTGCCACCAGCCACCTCTCCACAATGACCCTCAAGGAAGAGCAGCAGCCGTTCTTGTTTACCCATACTCTTGTCAATCACAAAGCCAGCAGCAGTCACAAGTGTTTTTTGTTCCTTCAGCAGGCTGCTTCTCTGGGCTGCTACCTGCTTTGTCTGCTCCCAGAAGAGCTCTGGCTTGGGTGATGATGCTAAATTGGACCATGTTTTACTGCTGATATATTTTTGATGTACTGGGAACCTGTAAAAATTCCTGCCCACAGCTAGATAAGTAAATTCTTGTGACAGGTAGAAAAAAAGTTGGTCTTTCATGTCAGCTTTATATATAGTGCTGGAAGTCACTGGAGCTTCATGGAGTAATGAACGTCCACGTATAGTCCTTCCCCTCTACCAAGGCACAGAACAGTGCAGGAGCAATTGAGGCCTTATTTCATAATCTGCCTGTTGAAAAGTAGATGTTTGTGAAAGGAAATAGGTAAAAAAATAAATTATTCTGTCACACTTCCCACTGAAATATTCTCGTTCTTTATGGACAAGCTCAAGCAATTCCATTTCAAAGCACCACACCCCAATCCATGATATAAATTAGGTGAATTCCCTAAAGTCAGTAAGCCTGTGAAAGAAACACCCCCTCGAATCAGAAGTTGCTGTTGCAGGGAGTGTGCACCAGACAACACTCCATGTTCACCACTCAGGAGCATCCAGGTCAAGTGTTTTGAGTAGGGAAGGTAGTCATGCTGTCTATTTTTAAGCCCTCAGTTTAGGAGCTTATATTGAAGGATTGCTCTCCCTCAACATGAAAAGGAGAGAGAGACAGGTTCTTCTAGCCTGCAATCTATATTATATGTCTAATTCAGGTGCTGCGGATCTTCTTCTCAAAGCGTTTCTTCTGTTCACTGACTATAAGAAAACTTAGGTTGATGTCTAAAACAGGACATATAAGTCCTAAAATGTTCTGTTTCTCTATCCAGAGAGCTGTGGAAAGAGGAGTCCATTCTAGGCTTCTAAAATAAGCTCCTGTGTTTGGTGGCTGAGGTTTGGCAGTATGCCTAACACACCTTCTTCACCTAGATATCCCTGTTCTGAGGACCTGTTTATATCCTGTTGACTACATACAGTAATAGGGGGCCAGCTATAAAGAAAGCTTGAGGAAAGCTTGGCAGTGATGAAGTTAATTGGTCACTGCTACACCCAGTACTCACATCACCCAAAATAAATCTTCCTAGAACTGCTCTTAAGGTCACTCTTGTAAGTAGCACCAAACAAGAAGCTGGGTGTTTTTTCAGTCCCTCACCAAGTATTGTGACAATCATGTATAATTACCAGGCTCCTTTGCAGTGTTCCTGTAATGCAAATGGATCCACACAATGCCATTCTGTCTACCCATATCAGTCCCTGTCTCAGAGAAAATGCAGGATACTAACACTTAATGCAGATTATGAAAGGCTGTAAACTGTTGATTTGCTTACAAATACATTGCATTCTTATTCTTATCTGTTGATGACTGTAGTTCTTCTCTGTCTCTTCATTCTCTATGTGGGCACAAATGGAGATGAACGAATAGCAATGATCAGTGAATCAAATGATAAAACACAGAGAAGGTCAAAGCGGTAGCATTTATTGCTATCATCTCTCAGAGAATATATGAGGCATTAAAATTCTGATCCTGTACCATATTCTAGTCACAAAGATTTTAACGAGCACAAGTAATGGCATCAAATGAATCTCGTCTAATGACACTAACAGTAACGAGAACAAGAAAAGGTGCACACACAACCTCCTCAAGTATGATCCTAAATAGGTGTTTTACAGTCCATCTCAGAAAGTGGGAGCTGTGGCAATATATTAAGGAATGCACAACACAGGCAAGGTGATTAGTCATTACTTATTGCACAACTGCTGTTGATTGCTGCTACCAGGTATCTGATGTATCCTAGGCTACACCCTTTTTTTTCCCCACCATGGTCATAAAATTTCTGTTGACAGATAGTGAAAACTGCCATAGGTAATACAAGGGAATCTAAGTGTAAATCTCAACTGCAAATCCACAATGACTTCAGGAGAACATTACAAGGCAGCTGATGAGACTCATATCTATCAGCTCTTCTTTAATGATATCATTGTTTTGTATAGTATGTGGCTGCAACTTAGAAACGTGCTAGAGCCAAGCAGCTCATCTATCTGCAGGCATCAAATCAAGGATGGCATAAATGCTTTTAAATTTTATAGAATCTGGAGGGTGCAGGGCAGAGTAATTCTATGCAGGACTGACTGGCAGAAGTGTGGAATTCCTCTTTGCAGGCTCCTTTCCCCAGAGCCTCTAGAAAATGTGACAGAGCTTAGTAACATAGACTTGACTGCCGATTTAATTGCCTGGCTCTGGCAGAAGCTGCAATAATTGCAAAAGACTGCAAGAATGTATTAAAGATTCCATCTCCTCACTAAAGCTGAACCAAGTTGCATTTTCATCATCATCAATAATCAAAGTGTAGTTTAGTTTGGTACAAGCCTGCCCTGACTTGGTTGGGATATTTTTTGCCTTCCTGACCATATAACTAACTGCTTGTGGAAACTGCCTGATTACAACCAAGAGTTTGCAAATATTAGTCTGCACCTCTTAAAAATCAGACCAAACAGTCACTTACAGACTTAGATTATTCTGTTTAAAATTGCATTGCATTAAAGTTTAGCCCTAGCTGGAAAGCTTTCAAATAATGTTATTTGCTCTTCTGTCTGCTGTGCTAGCACTAGGACCAGCTGCCAGAAAAAACAACAAACAAAAAAAAAATTTTTTTAAGGCAATAGTCTCTTAGAGGCAGCAAAAACGTGTGGCCACATTGGCAACTTCACCTACACCAGAGCAGGCTGCTGCTGTGCCTGAAGAATGGATCAGAGCCCTTGGATCAAGAGCTGCTGCCATGGGTGAGGGTCCATCCTGCTCCCTACCTTGCCACCAGGGCAGGAGAAGGGCAAGCCCAGGTATCCCCTTGCATCTGTGCTCACCCCTCATACCACAGAGAGCAGAGATGTGGTGCCCAGGGGGGCATTACTGTCTCTTTAAGTAACCACCAGGTATTTCCAGTCCACTGCAAGGCAGCACCAGCTAGGTGAACATGTGGCTGCTGGAGGTGGTGGAGTCTGATGAATGGTTGCAATGGAAGGGGCCTGAAGTGCTCTGCAGGCTGTCAGTCACAGCAGAGGAGGGTGACTGAAAACTGCACTTGGTCTCATCATCACTGAGTTACCAGCTCTCAGCCCAGAGCTGTGCTCTCCTGGAACCCTGGGCTGAGTTCAGCCCATGGCAGGGATTAGCACCTGAACAGGGGACTTCATGAGCAACCCAGGCAATGAGAGAAACACACTGTGGGTGGAAGCTCATCCTTTCTCAGTCCCTTTCCTCTACTGAATTTATGTCTATACTGCATTTTTTACCTACTTGAGATGCCTCGTTGTGACTTTTAGGTTTCAGAGCTGTACAGCTGCCACAGCACAGTGGCTCATCTTGGGGATGTGGCTTCTTCAGTGCTTACACTGTGGCAGTGCAGTTACATTTTATTTAGTATGATCATCCAATATGACTCACTTTGGCCACCTTCTCTGCTAAACAGGAAACACTCTGGCCAAACCTGGCCTGCCAGAACTTTCTGTTGTCTACAGGTTTTCCCAGCTCACCATTGCATGACCTATGTTCATACATAGTACTGAGAGTTTCTATGATATTTAGCATTACTGGATCTCAATATAGTATCTGGATATAGAATTGCATAATTTTTATTTGCTGTCCATCCTGAGTCATTTTCCAGTTTATATTTTCTACTCAAAATTTGTTTGTTGTATTAAACTATATATTGCTCCAAGGTGAATCTCCATTTATGTTTCTAATCATTATTGGCTTCTTTAAGTGATACCATGGCATGCAAACTCATTTATTTCACATTCCAAGGCCAGTCTTTTTTGTTCTCAGTTGTAT
The DNA here is from genome assembly GCF_000695815.1 of Acanthisitta chloris. Classification (NCBI taxonomy): domain Eukaryota; kingdom Metazoa; phylum Chordata; class Aves; order Passeriformes; family Acanthisittidae; genus Acanthisitta; species Acanthisitta chloris. Next base: position 3,273 of record NW_008685090.1, on the reverse strand, counting down.
CATTAAGACATTCTGCCACCTAGAAGCTCTTGAATTATGACCCTAGCTTCAGTAGTAGCACCTACTCAAGCTTGACAAGTTACTTAATATCTTTGCCTTTCACTTCTAAGAAATTTAAGGTCAAGTCTCATGCAAAATTCAGCCACTGGGGATTGAACTTGTAAGCTTTGGGGTTAAGTGCATGAGCTTTTACTTACAAAACTCAAGTTAGTTAGTCAAAACTGAGCCAAAGTTATATTTGGCCAAAGAAATACCAGAAGTATGTGTGAATCAAGGGGAAAGGTTGTCATGAAATCCTTTGGAGGATTTGGATCCAATGGGGAACCTACTGGGTTATCGTCTATAAATCATTTTGAAAGTGCTATATGTAGTAGCAGGCATTAAAAGTCAGTATTTACCTACAGTTCTGGATTTACCTACAGTACTGGAGACACTACAGTACATTTTCTGAAATGCGAATGGTGGGCTACCTCCATGCTATAGGTTGACACTGATTATTTCATGGGCACCAGTAAAAAGCTAGTCCTGAAGTGTAAAATGTTGCCTTCAGTATTGATTCTCTTTATGTCAACCAGTGGTGACAGTGGTGTCATTGCTATCCTGCTCCCCAGTAGCTGGTGAAACGTGCAGTGAAGGAGCTGAGACTGCCATAAGCACCTTCTGCTGCCAGTTGCTGCCAACTTACTATTTCCAAGATGGATGTGATGCTGCAGGCAGTGAAGTGAAGGAGCCTTGTCCACAAACACAGCTGCAGGCACAGATGACTGTTTGCATGCTCACTTTTGGCAAGAACAGTGATCACAGGCACTATGGTTTACAGTTGTATTGAGCATGAGAAGTGCTTAGTTTTCTTGTCTTGTGGACTTCAGTGCTGCCTTTGGCACAGCCAAATCCCCTGTTACCACACAGAAGTGCAGAAAACTGCACTGCCTGCTGATGTTGTGTGTTGTATATTGTTTGCACGATGCATGGCAGGACCGTGATCCCCATTTTAGTAGCAGGATAATGATGAGTCTTGGCTAAATAAAAGCTGTGTGTATTCACAAGAGCTTTGTGCATGGCTGCACTTGTGCTTTGTTCCTAACCACAGCCTGTTCTGATATTAATGGGCATTTGTTGCCTGAAATACTGGTTCTCAAACATCTCAAACAGTTTCAACCTTCTTTTTCCCAGACCATCCCATAAAGCCAGAAGGAGTTCATAAGTGTAAAATATTTTGTTGTGTAATGTCATTTCACAGACCAACTGATAACCCCTCAGCAGAGACCACAGGTTAGGAACCTCTTGACAAAGCTTTACTGAGAATATGCTCCAAAGTGACATGCCAGTATAGGAATCATAGAAAAGGAAGCAGAGAGAAAGAAGACCGTGGAACAGTGCTCAGTCCACACCTCTAAAGTATTGATGATGGACACATCCCTCTCTTACTTATCACCACAAAATCAGAGACATCAGTAGGACTGTGCCTGTGAGTGGGCCTTCATTAACCCTTTGAAGCAATTTAACTATTCAGTTACACAGTGAATAGTGATGTGTATTTAAAAAAGGTGCTAAAGCTATGTGGTTATTCATCCTCTACTAGGAAATATATAATAATGAAAGTAATTGTGTCATTTTAAAGGTGAGGAATTGCCAAAGGAGAGGTAGGGACTTTAATGGGCAGAGCTGCAATGCAGCTAATCTAATAGCATTCAAGCATTGGGCATTAAAAGCCTAGTTCCCTTGGGTTGCTTTATACTAGGCTGCAGGTGTAAAGCGAGCAGAAAGCCACTGAATCATGTTTTCTTTGGACCAGCAAATTCTCCTGATATGGGAGATATGAGTTATCATGAGACAAGACTGAAGAATTTAGAAATGTGCTAGCTATGTCAGTGTAGCACAAGGCTCCCAGAGATCCTTCTTCCAATTTATGATGACTGTGATGATGTTCCAGTTTAGGCCAAGGTTCTCCTAGCAGTAGCTGGCCAGGGAATTTGAAGGTCACAAGCCCATTGTAGTTTTTCCCCATGTCTGTAAAAGTCATTCTATGTTTTTATGCCTTTAATTTGACTGCAGCAGAAGGTTTCAACTCAGGTGTATTTTACTCTGCCTAGCCCAGGGAGTGCAGATATATTAAGGCTGGACAATATCTGATCCAAACTTCTGAAAAAATGAGAACTGCATGTAAAATTTTAAGACTGCAGCACACAACTCTGCTTTGTGCTTTCCTGTGGCTATATTACATACATTTATTGAAATTCAATTTGTAGTTAGGGAACGAGAAGATTTTTTAAGGCAGTTTATTGCTGCAGGTAATAGAAAAGGCATAAATCTGCTAATGCTGAAGTTTCTGTCCAGTGATACTCTAAGCACTGGGGGAGTTTCACCAACATGAGAAATCTCAGACAAATGCCTTAAAATGTTTTCTTTTGTTTCACACATACTCTGAGTCATTGTAAAAAAAAAAAAAAAAAAAGGTTAAATTGCTTTGTTTTGATTTTGGCTTTCTGCAGTCTTGGGAAAGTCACAAGAACATGTGTTGGCATATTTTAATACAAATAAAGAGGTTGGAGGGGTATTTTTGAGATCTTTTACTCATATTAGAAAGTTCCTCAGCAGACATTTTCCTGCAAATAGCCCAGAGCAATAAATAATAGAATTTCTCTTCTGTAAAACTGCTCTCTATGAGTAGAGGACAACAGTTCTGTTGCTATATGCAGCTGTAGTTCTTTGCAGTTAGTAGACAAAGTATTGCTTCCAAAGTAGCTGGCAGTGGTAGTCCTCTACCCATAGAGAGATAGCAAAGGTTCAGTCCTGATACACGGTGATGAGACCTCCCACTGTTCTTTTTTCCTCAGTGCATGAGAAGATGGCCCCTGACGCGCACTAGGCATGACAGTGCCTGGTGGTATAGGTGCACTGCTGGTCTGAGGCTGAAGAATCATAGAATCAACTGGGTAGGACGAGACCTCACAAAAGACCTCAAAGGTCATCAAGTCCAACCCTACTGTGGTTACTAGACCATGGCACGAAGTGCTACATTTAGTCACATCTTAAAAACCTCCAGGGATGGTGAATCCACCACCTCCCCGGGCAGCCCATTCCAAAGCCTGATCACTCCCTCCATAAAAAATCTCTTCCTAATATCCAACCTAAACCTCGCCTGGCACAGCTTGAGTCTGTGCCCTCGTGTCCTACTGCTGGTTGCCTGGAGAAGAGACCAAACCCCACCTGACTACAACCACTTTCCAGGTAGTTGTAGGGGACGATAAGGTCACTCCTGAGCCTCTTCTT
>NW_008685089.1:10828-21824 GCF_000695815.1 Acanthisitta chloris | reverse complement strand
CGCGGCGCCGTGCTCCCCCGCTGTGCCTTCCCGGGCTGTGTTCCCGTGCTCCGCTCCGCGCCGCTCCCGGCGTCGGTTTCGCAGCGGAGCAAGGGCGCGGGGGAACGCGAGGGCTGAGCTCGTCCGTCTAGACAGACACGGAGTTAGCGGTGGTGCGGGAAGGGTCGGTAACGGACGACAGACACGTTAACGTCTCTGCTTTAATTCAGTGTTTAAATATAACATTCATGAAGTAATTAAAATAATGCCAAGTGGCCTTTAAAAAAAAAACCCGAACAAAAAATAGCAAAACATAAAACCCAACACAATTAGCAGTTTGGTTATTGCCAAAGGTTTGATTTGTGCTCTTCATTCATAGAGGTCTTGCCTTGCATTTAGCCAGCCAGCAATGTTGGTTTTTTTCTAAGTATTAATTTCATAGCAAGTCTTTTAATTCCCTGTTATATTTTCACATCGATGAAATATTTAAAACCAATCACATTCCTTGTTACAAGTCTAGAAAAAAGTATTTGAGTAGCCATTACTGTGCACATCTCTTTAAATACTTCTCAAAAAAAAAAAAGACAATGTTTAATTTGTTTTTAAAAACAAAACACAGTGAGGATACAAATACAACTCTAACCCCCGCAGCAGCGATTCCTAAGCGGTAATGGAGAGCTGCCTGGCTGAAGAATCTTTCTCTGCCTCCCATGCTTGCAGGCTGGCCAGGCAACGGGGGAGCCTTGCCTGCTCCCCTCCTGCTCTGGCAGGGTGGTGGTCCATGTCCTCAGCAGGAGCTTACACCCAGTCACAGCATCAGTGACCACTTAGAGTCGTGCAGCCACAGGTTTCTGTACAGGCATCCGAGCGTCTAACCAAAAAAAATAATAAAAAATTGGTAAACTCTTCTGATCAAAATGCTATAAACACCACACCACTTCTTACTTTATCCCCTCGGTCACCGAGATGCACAGTACGTGAAGTAAAATAAAAGCTGCAGCAATGACACCAGAATTAGTCTTGTTAAAAAAAAAAAAAAAAAGTGATTTTTATACAGTTTAAGTTATGGAACCACTAGTGAAAAAGCATTACATCTAATATATGTGGATTGTCCAAAGTCCTGCATAACTTCAGAAGCTCTCTTCAAATTAGAGAGCACTTACCAAACACATCCAGGATTTTACTAACAGCCTCTTGATTTACACTGTAAGTGAACCCATTGGACCTACAGTTAAAAGAAAAAAGAAGTTTCTCCAATAAATATTTCTTATTCCAGTCATTTCTACACAAATAATCTGAATTAAACATTTTCACAATTACATAATATCCTGCCAGCATACATATTAAATTTAAGGACATGTCAAACTTCTACTCAGGAACAATTATGGTCTCTTTATCCTTGCTCTTGTTCACAGTCCCCATGTCTCTTTCTCCCCTTAAGTTTAACTGGGGACAGCTACTGGAAGAAAATGCTTGTTTTCAATAATATGATTTTCAAGACTCTCTCTCTGAAACTGAACCAAATCTTCTGACGACATCAAATTCTGTTGCACTCAATTAATTCCTTTTCCTTGAAAGGGAAATTTAAGTATAGACATCTATTTAGCACAGTGCCACGGCATGGGACATAACAGCAGTACCTTGGGCACTTTGCACTACATCCTTAACCTATTCATTTCCTGAGCAGAGGCACAAGGCAATAGCTCGGGGTCATCAGCTGCAGCTATGTTCTGTGAGACACTCAAGACAATGCAGAGACTTGTTTATCAGGGACTTCCATGGTCATACTTTTAAATACAGTAAGAAGCACAACATAAATTAATTTGGCAACAGGATAATGCCTATCACCGTATTTTGTATAAAAATAGGTGAGTTTTAATCTTAGGCCTATAAACGATGAACTGTGTTAAAAGATTAAGCTTTCTGTTAAATTGCTTTGAGATGCCTGTGCTGAACTCCTCCCAAACAAGAAGTATTCCTGATTATTGCTTCCATTGCCTGATGAGGCTTATTGCAACACACAGAGTAACTCTTCTATTAAAAATAAGCAGGGCTGTTCTTTCTGTTTATCAAAACCTTGGGGGAAAATCTGAAATCCAAAAGGTAAAGGGAGTCAGAAGAAGCCCAGTAGTGAGTTAACGCGTTCTGCTGCTGGGTCCCACAGGAGTCTGCGCTGTGAGGGTGTGCCATTCCGCTCCTACATGTGCAGAAAGGAACTACCAGGTCTTCACCACAACTCCAGTAAACCCAGTCAACCTCCACCTAATTGGTGCTCAGGCAGTTGGGGTTCTGCTGTTCTGCTTCATACTAATAGCTCAGACATTAAGAATTGCCACTAAGACTACACATTCACTTCTGTATACCAAAAAGCCAACATTACTTACATTTTCTTCTTCATCACTGCACCTAGTTGCACAAGAGCTGCTAAGGCATTTTTCTGCATGTCAGAAGACAGTGCTTCATAACACTGCGTAGTCCCTATGGAGAGAGCAGAAACACAATTAAGGCTTCTATAATTTTCTATTAACAGGCTACTCTTGTAAAATCATATTGCATAACAGCTGTACACACCCTTCTCAAGGAGTTGAAAAACAAAGTTGCGGACTCCAGGTATAAACTGCTTCTCGGTAAATGCTTCTTTTATTTCCTTTGAGAGGTATCTGAAAATTAACTAACATTTTAAAGAAAATTAGCACTCCTTTCATTTTGACTGTCAGCTTGTTATGGACTACAAACAGACCTGTTCTTCTGAGTAAGTAACACTGTTCCACTTGGAAAAATGTAGGAGAGGAACTCAAAATGTATCATTACATAGGGCATCTGAAATTTTTATAACTGTCTTACAGGCAGAAGAACTTCAATTTTAAGATAAGGTTCAATATTTCTACAATAGTTACCACAGACATTAATTTAACATTCCTGTTCTTACCACCAACAACAGTTTAACGATTTTAAAGCAATACCTGTTTTACAGGTGGGGAAAACCAGCACAAACGAGTACAGCTCAGTCCAAGCCACACACCAGATCATTAACAGATTCCACTATGTTAAACATCTACAGTCCCACCAATCTTATGCTGGCATACCTGAGATTTTAGCCTCCTGGGTTCGTATACATTGCTTATTACAGGAATGTAAGTGTTTAATCTTATTAAAACCTTGGAAAACCAGAAGAATGTAAAGAGATGTGGATGCAATTAATGACTCCCAAAAAAGCTATCAGATAGGAGACGCAAACTCATTTCCACACCTGGCAGTACAGCCCACATAAAATGAATTAAGCAAGAGCTCCTCATGAAAAAAGAGCAATGAACCTGTTAGCAGCACACTCCCCATGAAGCTTATAAACCCACAGTGAGCCATCACGTTGCAAGGTAGTTTCTGCTTTAGTAAATTGGAGAAGTTGAGCCAAAAGCTGAAATCAGGATCCTGGGAGAGGGTGGTGTTTAAGATATTTATTACTGCTATTTCTTAACTCTTGCACTCCCCAGCCATGAAAAGAGTCACTGTTTATACTGCAGATGTATCATGGCTTTCCTAGTTTCTCTGTAAGACACAGAGGAAAAAAGAAAAGACAATTTTCTGAAGGACAACATACCTGATAACCTTCCACAAAAGGTCTGAACATAGCTGACAAGAAAGACACTGTAACATTTCCTTTGTCAGTAGGGTAGATCTCCTGCTGACTCATTTGAATGGCATCACATTTTGTGAGCAGAAAACATCCTTCCTCAAAGTCCTGGGAGAGAGAGAAGCATAACTGAAATTTTAACACTTCAGGAAGTATAGCTATGACTTCCCACAAAATCAGTAACAAAAACCACAACAGGACACCACCTCCATTTCTGAACTCAGCTCTCAAGAGACTTGAACCAAAATTTTCATATCTACCAGAAATACCCTTATAAAAAGGCAGTGTGAACACACTCTTAAACACAGCAGTATCTCTATGCACAACAGGCGAAATTTTAACACTTCAGGAAGTATAGCTATGACTTCCCACAAAATCAGTAACAAAAACCACAACAGGACACCACCTCCATTTCTGAACTCAGCTCTCAAGAGACTTGAACCAAAATTTTCATATCTACCAGAAATACCCTTATAAAAAGGCAGTGTGAACACACTCTTAAACACAGCAGTATCTCTATGCACAACAGGCCTAGGGGCAAGGCTGTTGCTGCACCAGCCAGCCTCAGCTCCCTCTGGATTTTGTCAGGATAAGGCCAGATTGTCCAGTTTAGGGTTTGGGGTTTTTTCTGTGGATGTTTCTTATTTATTTAAAGTAAGGGTTTGCCTTCATCTCTCATCCACTGTTTGTGATAAATGATAATACAGCACACTGACCGGCCCGCTACCAAAGACACAACACGATGGCCAAAAGACACAAATTATGGAAATGCCAATGACAAAATCATTTTCCTGCCAATATGAGGATAAGGGGGAGGAAGCACAGGAGACACACAGAACACAAAGTGATAGAACACAGACATGACAGACACATGGCTGAATAGAGGGATGGGTGGCTTAACATTATAGCAACTCTTTCATCTGACTCAAATAAAGTCAGACATAGCCAGACACACTCCTGTTACCTGCTAGGTTCTGGTACTTCAAAAAAGCTGCAAGAGGCAACAATTGCTAACAAATAACACTAAACATAGCAGTGCCCAATTCTCTTCTATATAAAAAAAACTACGAGATTTTAATATAGTTGCAAGTCTTGAATATTCTTATGAAAATTATACTTACCTCTTTATTAATGCAGAAAAGATAACAACTATCACCATCAGGTATTTGCCCTTAGCATTGATAAAAACCACATGGAATCAGTTTCAAATCCAAATAAAAAACTACATATGGACTTACCAATTTATATTGGGTATGTTGAACCAGTTTTTTACTGATAAACTTGTTTCCACCTGCATTTCCAGCTGGCTGGACCAGGGCCAGCTCTGACCCAGCAGGTCTGTATACAAACTGACAGAGCAAGTCCTGCAGAGAGCAAAGTGCTGCCTGCAGTTTTCCCAGCTTGCCCATATCCAGGTATGTTAGGTGCAGGCACACTGAGCCCTGTAATAAGGCAGCATGCAGGAAAAATACTAGCTCTGCCTGAGTAATGTTTGTATGGGGCAGGAGGTAAAATGAGGGGAAACTCTTTTCAAGCAAACAGGATGCAACTACAGCTTCCGTAAGACTCAATAACAGGGACACTGTTATGCCACTAGGAAAGCTCTCACTTCAGAAAACTTCACAGGCTGCATCCCTCATTATGCTCACAATGTACTATACCTGCATCTCCACAAGATAGAATCATAGAATCAACCAGGTTGGAAGAGACCTCAAAGATCATCAAGTTCAACCCTACCGTTGTCACTAGACCATGGCACTAAGTGCCACATCCAGTCTCATCTCGAAAACCTCCAGGGATGGTGAATCCACCACCTCCCCGGGCAGCACATTCCAATGCCTGAGCACTCTTTTCATAAAAAATCTTTTCCTAATCTCCAACCTAACCCCCCCTGGCAGAGCTTGAGTCTGTGCCCTCTTGTCCTACTGCTCGTTGCCTGGGAGAAGAGACCAACCCCACCTGACTCCAACCTCCTGTCAGGGAGTTGTAGAGGGTGATAAGGTCTCCCCTGAGCCTCCTCTTCTCCAGGCTAAACACCCCCAGCTCCCTCAGCCCCTCCTCATAGCACTTGTGCTCAAGTCCCTTCACCAGCCAGTAATGCCAGTAATAAAAGGCTAAAAGGGCTCAACCATGAACCATCAAAATATTAAAAAAAAAAGTTTACTAATGCACAGGAACATTGAAACCTTCAGAGTTCAAGGTCTAAGAAGAACATCAGCCATTGTCTAAACACTAAGAGGAGCAGATACTGCTACGCAGTAAAGGAGAAGTGGGTACAGAGGCATACTTGAACAGCTGAGGCACAGAGTGTTGGTCAGGCCTCCAGCAGCACTGCCATCACAGAACAACTGATCCCAGGAGCATGAGGACGAGTATAATCACCCAGAGGACAATAGGTACTTACATTTAGAATTGTATATTCCATTTGTCAAAGATAACAAGGGCATACCACAGTCATTAATGTGTATAATACCTATAGTTTAAACTCTCTGAAGGAGCAGCAGTGCCCCTCTGCTACAGACTGTAAGAGCTGTTGGGAAAAATTGTGTTTCCTTAATGCGCATTCGTGTTTTGTTTCTGCAGTGACAGAACATATGCACTTTGTGATAGAATTCAATTAAATCTACATTAACACTTTTTTCTTCATAGCCTAAGGTCTCTTTCATAACTTCAGAGCAAGAGAACAGTATTTACACTTCATTTAAAAGACTGCTTTATGTATGTTTTTATATCTGTGCTGGAAGACAAGTAGCTTCATGCAAAAAAAGCCAAACTGCTGCTACAGTTAATTTTAATAGCTCACAATTGGGCAAATTCAGGATTTTAGTTTTTTTGCTGAAATGGGAATAAAAAAAAAAAAAAAAGAGTGCATGTGCAACCCTGTGGAGTCAGACGATATTTTGCAACTAACCAAATGACCTCCTTTTAACTTCCCCCTCCCACTTACAGATCAAGGTGATATCACTGAGGGCGTTTATCGCAAAGCACTTGTTCAGCAAAGCCCTGAAATCAGAGGCTATTTTAGTTGGCTGTGTTACTATCAGTATTTTTGTATAAATGATGCTTTTACCTTCAATGAAATGCCAGGAAAGAAGATGAACTCATCCACAAAAACATCTCTCAGGAAGGTGAAGCAGCTGTAGACTTCCTCTGAAAAAAAAGTATTGTAAAGTATCACAAAAATCACAGAATTTTCTGAGTTGGAAGGGACCCACAAGTATCAAAGTCCAGCCCCTAAGTACTGTTGTTTAAAAACATAATTTAAAGCATGAACTGAAAAGCCATTTACTGCTTATTTGAGAGAGAGAACCTACTGCAAATAAAATATGGACTTGGCATTACAAGCAGACATAAATATACAATAGCAACCACCACAACAGGAGAGCAAGTACTCAAAGAACTGGATTCCAGTGTTAAGGAAAGGAAAGAGCAGGGGGTTGTAGCTTCTCAGAACGTGCACTAAATGCCACATAACCAGATGCTGCAAAATACTAAGGTATTCATTCTGAAAAGTTTCTGAAGTACTTAAGTGTTTTCCAATACTTGGCACTTAAAGAAACAGTAGCGAGAAGAAAAGAAAGACTGAGAACTGACTGTGCCGTGTGCAAATGTGAGCTCTGTGCAATTTGTAACTTAGGAATTGAGATCAGCTCACCTTGACCCTGCCCTCTCAGCAGAATATACCTACTTGCAAAGGTATCAAAAGGTAAACAAACAAAAAAAGGCAAGCAAAATAGCCCCATCGCCTCCCAAGTCTTCCACCTTATGCCATGGGACCTTATCCCGAGTATAACGGTCTCAGACAGCCCCAGTTAGCAGTCACAAGAGCCTCATGCTCCTCTCACAGCTGACGGCACAAGGAGCAAAGCCAGCAGATTCTCAGAGCCCAGCTGTACCTTTTCGGAAGCTGTGTGTCATCTGCAAGGCTACTGCCACCAGAGAGGGACGCACAAACACGTTCAGCAGCTGGTTTCTGTACGTGGCACACATGAGGATGGACAGCGCTCGCTTAAAGACCATTTCCCCTATGGCTCCCTCTTCTGCTCCTTTGTCATTTAGGACCACGTGGCCATCGACGAGGCGAGCGATGTTGGAATGCAGGGTGAGGCCAGACAGGACTGCTTTTTTGGCACACAGGTTATCTGGCAGGAAAATGTGATAGGAAGATGAAAAGGGAACATAACTCTATTTAAACAGCCTAAAATGCATCAGTATTTCATTAAGTTTTATCACTGAAGACCAATTATTACACCAAACATTCAGTTAGAGGGATGTTCCAAAATAATCCACGTTAGGAATTAGCAGCCTAGGCATAGTATGACATGAAGAGAACAAATCTCAGACATTTCTGTAATTAAAACACTTTAAATTCTTCCACTTGCTAACAATGACAAATGCTTCTGTTGACTCTGGAACAGGTATTCTGAGCCTCCAAGTAAAAGAGGATAGATCTGTTTGATGGATACATTCATCAGTAAGGACATGAAGACCATATTTCTGCTTAGGCATTTCTGACACTATGAGTTTTGAATCAGAGGTACAGGTCTGATCTAATAAACCTTTTGATCAACTCTCATTCACAAGGAAGGCCTCATCCCAAATTAAGCTTACAGAAATCCTAACATAAGTATCATTATATAACAGACCTGCTCAATGAGAAACTGGACTGCACTTAAACACAAATCTCTTCTTGGTTTGTAAGACAATCCTTTTAAAATGCCTAAAGCAAGGAAGCTTTAGGTGTGTGGGTGTGCAGCTTTCTTTCAACAACAAAGTCCTTTCGAGGCAGGCGTAAGAGTCACAAACTTGTGGGCTTTGGTCAAGTTTTTTTGTCAGCATGACACACAGCAAACTTTATTCAGACAAAGAGCAGCATCTCAACTCTTGAAAACACCCTCATGTTTTTAGAATACCTTACACTTGAAACAGTACCAAAGCATTCCCTGCATCAAATTGGAATACTTGGTCTTTGGCAAACAGGGAAAGAAGCAATAAAAACTACGTATTGAACACTAAAATACATTAACGTGTTCACAGCACCACAAGCAAATCAAACCAATATAGCCTCTGATATATTCTTTTAACACAGATTTCATGTAGAATCTCCTTGCATCTTATTTACTCCTTCAGCCTACTTTGTTCCCATTTTGCTAAAGCCGCCAAGTTTCTCAATGCAAAAGTAACCAGAAGTCTGAGCAAATAATTTTACAGTTCCTGTTTTGAATATAAAATTTCTAACAGCTATGCAAATGTTCTGCCTGTAACAACCAACGAGCAAGACAAAGGCAGAAACAGCCTCTGTTAGGAGACAGAAGAATGCACAGAGTACATGTAGTTGCTGACATCACCAAATTAGCCTTTAAAATGTATTTATGCTTTCAAATTATTGGCAACCCAAACCAAAACAACAAACCCTGTTTCTATGCAACTGATGCCTCGAGCGTGGTCAGCACACTTCAACAAAATCTGCCATCACTACCATGCCTATTTGCTATTCCCTCACTACATCACAACCCTACTAAAGCAAATGCTTATGCATTGTTGCTAAGAAAATAAACAAAACACAAGAAAAAAAACCTGAACACGGTATATTCTTCAGTTTATTATGCAGTAATGTTCTAAATATTATCTAAATATTGACATGAAATTCTTCCTTTCACCAGCCTGGCAGAAGCAGACCTTGTCTGTATTCTCTGCAGTGCAGATCCCTGAAAGAAGTGGTTTTCTTCCAGAAATGACAGAGTTCTGTTATACCAGTAGCCTGTTCCTACTTCTTTATTGCAGTAGTGAGAGTGATCCTTGATTACACACAGGACTGCAAAAGCAAAGACCTATGGTTTAAGTCTACCTACAATGAAAAGGTAAATGCACTGGCATTCCACAATATTTTCCTCTGCTAGCTTTAGCACTTACATCCTGAGGCACAATCACCTGTGCCACTTTGGTTCACAGAGAGAAGCTTAAAACAGAAAGTCTGAAAGGACAATCAACCTTTCAACAGTCAGTAGATACATTTTTATATATATATGTACATATAATACATACATATATATATGTGTGTCTAAGAGTGTGTGTGTATAAATATATAAACAAAGCCACCAAAGAGCCTTCTCTCCAAAAGTCATCTCTGTTTCACTTTATCTGGAGATAAAGTGAAATTTAAAAATAAACAGACAACTTAAGAGTTTTGAATTCCTCTGCCTATTTGTTTCCAGTAGTTTTTTGCCACAGTAACAACTTACACTGTAGTCAACACCAAGCAGTAAACATAGCATTACACGAAGTTAACTGCTGCAGGAGGTCAGGTAATTGCCTGTGACTTACATCCAGTTCAGAGAGGCAAACACTAGACAAATCTCAGTACTCTAATGCAAGTACCTTATCATTTCCCTCCCATCCCACACTTCAGGATATAACAGTAAAATATCTATTTTGCTTCCACCTAACTGTCTTTCAAAGTATTATCTTCTACAGGCTAAGTCGAAACCTGACAGATTTTAGCATAATCTTTAGCATATCCTAAAATCCACTTACAACTCTGAGAAAACATTCTGTAAAGCTGTCACCATACATTGTTTCCACAGAAATATGTATAATCCTTCATAAGCAACAAGAGGAAGAGAAATAACACTTTCTCTGCATACCAGGCCATTCAATGAATCCTCCAAAAGTCTGTGTTAAGCCTTTAAGCCACAGGGTCTTTTCTATTAGAAGTTCAAATTCCACGGCTGGCAAATTCTGGAGCAGGACAGCAGCAACTAGCACCCACGGGCTCAAAACCATGTTTTCTATTTGCAGGAGCTCCATTTTATAAGCTACATCACTGACAAATTCTTGGATATCCTCAGATGGCTTCTGGGGAAGATGCCTGCAAAAAATAGTGCATTTCAAGGTAAAGAGCTCCAAAAACTGGAATATATATCGCACACTTCTTTATTTCTTCCATATTGCTCCCAGATCCATAACTACTTTCCAGCACCTAACATCTGGAGGGTGATTCTATGTGCTATGTAGAACAGAAGTACAGAGCAAAACATCAGTAGCTTCATGACAATATTTAAAACACAGATCTCTTTACAGAGATGCTGCACATTTGCTGTCTTCAAATAAAATTCAAAAGCATTATGTTTTACATAACAAATTGCAAAAGCCACCCAATCCAGTCACAGCTACATCTCCCGGGTGCATGATCACATAAAAGTTTGTAGAAATAAAGAAAGAAGGGGGAGAAAAGTGGAAATTTTAAGTGGGAAGAGCACCAAATTCTCAAAAAACAGAGCTTTGCCTGGCTCATGCACCATCATTAGATTTTCAAATGGCATCTTCCCAACACAGGGCAAAGTTACACAAGTAACAGGCCTTTTCAGAAACAACTGTTCACAAGTA
>NW_008685089.1:5065-10790 GCF_000695815.1 Acanthisitta chloris | reverse complement strand
CAGATGGAGGGAGGTGAGAGAAGCTGAAAACAAAGTACAAGGAAGTATCTTAATTATTTAACATAGGTGAGGACTAAACACACGTTTTTCCTGTGTATACACCATGGAAAGATGTGGTACCTGGGAACCAAGTTGTATGGGCACCGATTGATTCTGCCAGATGCCAAGGTTCTGAGGGATACCGGCTGGCCAACGTAGATATGGATGGTACCAAAATTGTCACTGAGGATTCTTCTGGCTTTTAACAACCCCTACGGAAATGGGAAGAGCAAAACTCAAATTTTGGTGCTGCAGGGTGTGTATACATCCACTTATGTTCTCTTCTTAAGGGATTTACATACAGATGTAGATTCTTTGGGCTTTGGGACTCCTAGGAGTTCATATGCATAGAGAGATTCTTCTAATATCCTCTCATAGCTGATGCTGATGGGAACAAGGTATGTATCAAAGACTTCACGTTTAAAAAAGGGTTCCATCACAATGCTGAGAAGACCTGAAAATTGAGGGGGAAAGGTGAATCACTTGTCTTTTTCAGAGGGAAAAGCAACGGCAATTTAACTTTGAAAAAGATATCTCTGCATTTTAGAAACTGCTAATAGGTGTGTACTGTGCCCGTTCTCTCCACGCAAGCAGGAGCACATGACATTGCCCAAGCTTTAAAACAGAAGGTAAATGTAAGCAGTGCTTTTGGACAGCTTATTTGTGCTCTGTCCAACAGCACTGCTCTGTGCTCACACAGCATCTTCCCTCTAAAGATTCCCCAGTACTTTTACAGTTAGATTACAATATTTCTCAGCTGATCAGGAGAAGAAAAAGGTGAAGAGTTATTGAATTAAGTACATCACGGGGCAAAGAGACCAAAAGCAGTAGAGTTCAAGTGACGTGTATTGCTATTCTTTGAATATGGCCTTGGAACTCCAACTATCATGTTTTCCATACCCTGACAGACTTCACCAATTTCCCACTACTTTAACATCCCTTTCTAGCTAAAGAACTTACAAAGCAGATAGCCACTAATGAAAACACTCGTAATCATAAAAAGTTCCACGTTTTCAACAAACCTACCAAACTTTGGAGTCAGAGTCTTGGCAGTGCGGCTTCTAGTCCCTTCAAGAAAAAATTCAATTGGGGCATAGCCACTCTTCAAAAGTAAAACAAAGGGGAAAAAAAGGTTGGTCAGAAGAATACTTCTTCGTTACTGCCCACAAAGTTTTAAGTATTTCAAATATAAATAAGCTTGTTTTTTTTAACGGAAGACATGCGTGACTAACTCCAGTTATCTCTAAGCCTATATTCACCCATGTATTTGCCACACCATATAGCTCCATTAAGGAAAATATCGTGCCTGTCACGAGACGTGGGCACACAACCGGAAGCAACTGCTAAGCAGTAATTTGCTTATCTCTTACTGCTGAACTGTAATAATAGACTGCACACAAGTCTTTCATCTACAGCAATTCTGAGGTAAAAAGCATATTTAGTAAAATTAAATAAGACTTTCAATCACATAGCCATAACATCCTGCATATTTCATGTGAATTGTTCCAACAGAGTATTTCTTAAGCATACATTTTGGGAGCTCAGTAATTGATTTACCCTTAGCATCGTTTTTACATATTCAGCAAACACTGCCCAGTAGAGTCTGTTCCCACCGAAGGAACGCCGCATGAAAAAGGCACCTGCCCTCCGTAGCAGCTCACCAACTATTTTCATTCCTAGGAAATCTGAAAAACAATCAAGCAAAACACAAAACCACACACACACAATGTATTGATTAATATCAGCCAGCAGAATCAACCATGTTCTCTAATACACTGATTCAATTAGCAGAACACAGATCTCTTTCAAGGATGCTTTTGTTGCCAAAATTTGCTTTCAGATTTCCTAGCAAGACTTATGTAGACATGAATGGCATATTATAATTTGCTTTCAATTTTTGTTTTGCTAAGCTGCATTCACTTAGAGCAATTTATTTTCATAATTAAGATGGCCAGAGTTCAACCATAATAAAAACTAAGCTTTGAAGTACATACATTGTCTCACTCATCTTTAGGGTACTACTGAATGTACCCGAGAAGACACAGAAATTAACTGGACAATTAAACTATAATAGAATATTTATGATCCCAACTCATCACTTTGGGGGATGTACACCAAATCAGCTAAAATTTGTTATAGTTTTTTAAACAATAACAGTCAATGCTTAACTTGTCAAAGCCAGGGAACACTTAACGTTAACAAAAGTCTTAAGGAAGCATTTAAAATGAGTCTACACAACAGCTGACCATGTGCTGCTTCAGCCTCCTTGCCACCTCAATCCATGCAAGACTTAAGAACAAATAATCACTCAGTACAACAAATTCACATTTCTAGCTGCAACACTGACAATGACTGTCTTGGAAATGTCATGGGTGTCAGAAACATGATCCCAGCACCAGCTACCTTCCTGCTAGGATGTACTCCAGTGTTACTGGCAACTGTTTACCATCCCTGAGCTAATCCCCACAGATCTATCTGTTTGCTACTTGAAGCCAAGCAGTAAGTAACAAAGCAAAGGCACTTGCCACCTCTATCAAGAGAGTGTCTCTCCACTCAGCACAAGTACCACTTTTAGAGTGAGTTTGCAAACCACATCTTGTGAACCACTAACACAATATGCAGTAAATACAACTGAAACCATAGAGAACTGTATTTAAAGTAATACACACATAGAGCATCAAGCTGCAAGCCCCTAATTCTTTAGAACTTTGACCCTGAAGCACCCAAAACACTTAGAAAAATGTTAATCACTAACAAAAAACCCTCTAAGCTAAACTAATAGTATCTTAAGATACCATTTTAAAGTCCAAAACTCAAAAAGACTCTAATCCCAGTCAGCAAAGGATTACACCAATACCTGTGGCAGCATGTGAGCAGGTTCTGAACAATACACAACAGGCAAGCACCTGCAACACCTTGATCAAAGCAGCTATGAGACATCAACTTCTGAATTCACCAAAATCTAATCTGCAACGTCCAGGGGCAAACTCAAAGACCAGGAGAATCTAATTTCTTCTAGCAAGCACATTCTCCCAGCTTCTGCTGATTTCCTAACCTCTTGACTGAAAAAGCAGACTACAGTAGAGCAGTACGTTCCCAGATCTTTGCTAGTTTACCTGTGCATACTACAGCACTGCACCAGACATGAAGTGGTTTGCTTCCTGCTTAGAAGACCTGGTTGATACCTGAGACTTCCAAGATCAGGTTTCCAGAGTCTGGATTTTCAAAATGCACATTAACTCAGAAGACATTGACTGTTCTAAGTCTTCAAGAATTGTCTCCCACAAATATACTGGCTTCATCTGCTTTAGAACCAAGTATGGACAAAATCCTGATGTCTGATGTGAAATTTTGCTTCCCAGCTAGCTCTGCTCTCAGCATTTCACATAACAGTGCTTCAAGGGAATCACTGACATCAGTGCCAAGCACAAGGTGGCTGGCACTTCATATCTGGCTACTATGACTGCACTTAAAAGTGTACATAGTATCAGAAAAACTTCTGCATCCACAGTAGCTCTTGGGCAAATTTTTGCCTGTTCCCAGGCCATAAAAGCAATATAGAAGTTGTCTGCACAACACTTATCTTTGCTCAGGCCTTGGGTCTACAGATGGGCTATTTTTGGGTGAACTTGCTATGAAGAAAATTGACCTTTGACTGGACTCAACACCAATGAGAAGCTTCCACATGCTATAAGCACTTCACCAAGGAAGCTTTAACAAGATGTATTTGGAACAGAAGGCAAACACAACTACTTAGAGTAGCAGCTATCAGACCCATTGCTACCGATTCTCTGAATCCTGAAAACGATGTTAAAAGAACATACTTGCCTATTCCTGCAGCAATGACAGGCAAAGCCAAGTCATACGTGTATAGCAAATAAGACAGCATCAAAAAGTCTACATAGCTCCGGTGACTGGGCAGCAGCACAACTGGATGCTCCTGAATGGCATGTTGCAACTACAAAAGAACAGTGCAAACAATATTGCTCCAATATTTACCGACTGTTGAAATTTGCAAATACAGACTTTTGCAGGACTTCAGGCAAACAAAAGCTGGTTTGTTTCAGGGCGGTTTCTCTGTCCACATACTCTAGACTTTTTTCAGCATGGAACCCTTAGGAAATTTGGAGCAGTTATTTCCAGACTAGTAACCTGTGGTTCACAAGCATTACAGGACTCAAAACCCAGACCCACCCCATTACGTGAAGTTCTAATTCAAATCCCTTTTGATGGGGATGACAAACCAAATAGGGGCTGTCAGGACTGACATTATTGACTTCCAGGGAATGCACTGTACCCTCCAGAAGAGCAGCATCCTGAAACAAAATGGAGACAAGAGCTCCCAGGAGACTAAGATACACCTAAAGCATCTCCTGCCTCACAGGTACACAGTGTTTCACTACCCTTAGTTCTCTGAAAGTTTTGCAGAACAGCCAGGCTACTCAGCCACATAACATTAGGTTTTCACCCTCAATTGAGCTAAATGCATTATTAATTTTATAATATCAGATAGAAAGACTATCTCAGTGGCTGATCTACCAGAATCACTGGCTCATAGTACTCTTTACCATAGGAAGCATTTGGAAAATGTACAAGAAGTCCTGATGGCTGTTTGACTCTAAAATGCTTATATATCATCTTTCCTCCCATATTTATTAAGAAATGCAGTAAAAAGCCACAAGTGCATTCATTTTTTTTTCAAGTGGTGTTTTTCATATTTACTTGAAGATTGGAGTTCTTGTCCAAGTGACATTAGAACATTTTTTTTTCCCCACCAGTACTCACTCTCTGCATTCCTTCTTCATTCACACAAACTCTCTGGAAAAGCTGTTTAAATATTTTGCTCAGAGTAAAGGCAAAAAATCTGACAGCTCCTAATTGCATACTGTGGCCCATCTCATCCAAGATTTCCATGGCTTCTTCTTGAATAATATCAGGTGATTCTCCCAACTCTTTTGCCAACTAAAGAGAAACAAAACAAACAAAAAAAGAAGCCAGTGAGAAGTTGTTCCCTTCTTGCCCATGCACACCATTCCAGTGTGCCACAACTATGGCAGAACTACTGCAATAGTGCACAAGGTTTTATTTTATGTGATAGGCATCCATCTAATCATACAGAACCTGTTCAGTGCCAGCCAATACAAGAAAACCAAGTTGAAGCTCTTCAAAAATCAAGAATGAGCTTGGATGCCAATGGCAGGGGGAGGGTTTGTAATGATTTCTGCCCCCCAAAACACACATCTGAACATTTTAACTTGCAGTATATTCAGAGGAGATTAAAGTTAAAAGAATATTTCCTATATTATTGGTCTGAAGAAGGCTGTGTGCATTTTTCTTTGACTAGTAAAATGAAACCTATGTTTGTAGAGGCATTCACAATGTTCAGCCTTTGAAGTGCATTTGGGTTAGAGTTTAGGACTGGCTGAAGAACCTCAGCCCTATCACACTTCAGTTTCCTTGTAATGCATTACTTTGGCAGTGAGAAGCTGAACTGCTTACAAAGCACTGTCTCTACCAGCTGTGCATATCAATGATCTTTTTTCTGTTGCTATGCACATTCCCTTTTGAAGTTTCTTAAAACAGACTAAAGTAATGGTCATCCCTCCTATTTGATACTTTCAATCAGAAATATTTGATTGAAAAGTTAAACCTTTTAGTGTTGTGGAATAATGAACATGACTTTTAC
>NW_008685089.1:0-5039 GCF_000695815.1 Acanthisitta chloris | reverse complement strand
GCAGAAGAAAAAGCCTCCAAAAAAAAACATAGCTCTGTTTAGAAGCCAGTACTGGTTACCTATTATTTCTATTTTGTGACATATGAGAAAATCTATCTTATCCAATCTACCTCCACATACCACCTTTCTATCGTTTTTCTTGTGTGCTTTAATAAATGCATTATCCTTCATCCTACATATTTTCATATGTAGTTTTAACTGCTTATTTTAACTACCTAAAGAAGCAAAAAACTGCTTTCACTTGAGCCTGAGAAAATCAATCCTGCTTAGGAAGCCAAAAAATTCTTCTTATTATTCACAGGGGAAGAGTTACTTTTCTCATTCACCAGTAAAAGACTTACCACACAGTTTACCCTGTGTGAATTAAGTGCACATCCACTATAGGGCTAAGCACTTACTCACCAAAATCAGGAATCAAAAAACCAGACCAGTCACATATAGCAAGCTAAAACAAACAAATGGCCTTAATTTCACACACTGAACATTAGTAACCTCAACAATTTGGCACGAGAACAAATTCTCATGTGCTTGTGTAAAGCTCTCCTGCCCAGGCAGGAGAGACACTTAATCGTAGATTGTTGGGCACAGTGCCCAAAACAGTCTCAGTTAGATACTTCCAGTAATCTCTAGAGCAAAGCTGGTAACTAGGTTGCAATAGCAGGTCAGCTCACTCCCTTCAAGCCCTTGATGCTAACCAAGAAATTATGCATGAAAATAATTTTCCATCAAAAAAGCAGCACTTCAGAAGAAAACATCACACAAATGTCTTTCAGTCAACTCCTCTGTAAAATATTTCCTTTCAGTAAATCTTTTAGTGTTTCTAAAGGTCTTCTTGAATTTCATACTACACAGCAACCCATGATAGCGACATGACTACACTGTAAGACATCATTTATGTTGTAACATCATAACAGGTTTTGATACATCACAGGTAACTCTAACCACTAAAAGAAATAAATAGAAAACTTTTACTGTAGCCACTCCCTCAGGACTAACCAAAACATCTTAGATATTTGTACTGGCCTGGAATTATTTTTCCTGAATACTGAAAACAGTTACTCTACGAACTAACACACACTCTTATTTCAGCCATTTCAACACAATGTAAAATCTGAGCCAGTATGACCATGTAATGATTTACTCATTACAAAGTAGTAGTTGCCCTTTTTAAAACAAAAATATGGTTACATCTCAGACAGTGTTTCTAATTCAAAAAATTATCTGTGAAATGTAACTCTCATTTTAGTGAAATGACAGATTCATAATTACATCACTAACCTATAAAATTCCTACAAGACATACTCAAAGTACCAAAATGTCTACTAAGAAGAAGAATGCTTACGTCTTACACAATGAAGAAGTAAAGCACATTGGATAGGTTAATGGTGAAGTGTTGTACATGCAAAATCAAAACACTGTTTCATGAATGAACTGACAGCTTTAGTAGCATCTCCGTGATAAATCAGTATTTGTTTTTCCTGCCAAGGGTATGGGTCTCAAGTTATTCATCTACTGGACTGTCTTTCGACCTACTTGTTTTGACAAGGTTAGCAATAATCTCTTTTTCCCTGCTGCCACAGAAAGCTTGGCTGTATCCAGTCTACCGCATCTTACAGCTCAGTGTCCAGACTCACCTGCTTGATAACATACTGAACTTGCTCTGACTGGAGAACTGCACTTTTAATAGCACTGGGCTTGCAAGGTGAAAGTCCCTTGTAGATCACAGGACTGTAACATTTCATCGCGTATCTCAAGTCACTGGACAACCGTCTTTCCTCCAAGATATCTTCAAACTCATCTCTTTTCTTTGATGTGAGCTCTTTCTGCTAGGAACACACAAATGAAGAATGAGACACTGTCTTTGAGCCATTTGGTGATCTGCTTGGCTATACTACCAAAATAATGGCACGTAATACTTCCGCAGCATTTGGGATTTCTTTTTAGCTTTCAACAATGTCTTTATTCCACACTCTGTGAGTGCAGCAGCAAATATCACCTGCTTGTAACAATGATCCAAAAAGAAACTTAAAAAACCAAACCCAACCAACCAACCAAAAAAAACCCCAACAGCGCCACCCCAATCCTTTCCAGCTGCAAAGATCTCCAAATCATCCTATGCCATATGGTCCTGAATTCCGTCTAACAGGAAGAAGTTGAGAGAACACGTGGGCTTTTAAAGCTAAAGTGCCTTGCCTCCAGCCTCTCTATGGTTAATAGGCATTAACTAGAACACCTTTGATTCCAACTCTCACAGCAGCATGAAGACAATGCAATGAATGACATCATAAAACCACAATCATCAACATTCAAAAATAATCCCTGCTACTTGAAGTTGCAACTGGGACCTTGGTGACTTGTGGTGGCTTTCACAAAGCTTGGATGTAAGGTACAAGAAACACAGCCAGGCAGGACCAAACAGAAAAAAACCCATTGTCAGCCATGTGAATGCAATATAGTGTCCATATAGGTAAAGGGAGAGCACAGCCTCTGAGTAACCAACAGCAGTGCTAAGCAGGAAAACAAACAGTACATCAAGAACTAATTGTGGACCCAGTTTGCTGCAGGCAACTCAGACAAAATTCTTTCCCTTGAGCCAGTAGATCCCTATACTAGAGGGATGTCTCCTATTACGTCCTATAATACCATAGCTCATATGAATGACCCCTCAGTCTTTCCAAGACTGAAACTGTGTTTCTCTAAACTTCAAAACAGCAGCAATAGCCACCAGACAAGTAAGACAACTGGAGTAACCCTCCATGGTACACAAATACGAATGTATTGGTTATGATAAAGTATATTTATTAGAAAAAGATGCTAAAAATAAAAATTCTTATGTCTTCCTCCACAGTACCACTTGAAGGGTAGCACAGGCATCCTTGTCATTCATTCTACCTCCTCTTCCTACATATGACCTGTGCAGAGCCAACCTGATAATGTCAGATAAAATATGTTGTTTCATGGGCTCTTGAGTGACCTTTGCTGGTGCTGAGAGGAAAGCCTGGCCAGCAAGCACACAGAAGAACACCAGGAACAGATAAGCAAAAAGGCCAGCAGTGGTGGCTGAGTTTCAGCCCTGGGAGAGGGAGTCAGGTTTCACTGACAGCCGGCCACAGCCACAGCACAACACTATCAGAACAGCTGACATTTAAAGGAGAGAGCAAACCTTTAGTCCCTGTCCATTCATCAAGGTAATTTGGCAAAACAAAGCAAAAAACTCAAATCGTGAATATCTCCACTTAAGAATGACCAGAAATCCTTCAAAGACTCAACTGTATCGAAAGCCAATTTCATATCTGAGGACACAAATCCTACTGTAATGTTTGACCGTCTCATGTTCTTTTCCTCACATAGTATAGGCAGATCTGGAAAACATCCTTCTACAATACACAATCTACCAAACGTGACTAACTTTTCTTTCCACTTCTGTCATTTAGAGAATTGTCCCACAGTAACTACAGAACAAACTCTCCAGGGATTTTAAAACAATCCTATACTGTATTTACAGGGTGAGGAAGTTTGGGCTGTTCAGCCTAAAAAAGAGAAGGTTGAGTGGAGACCTCAAAGCAGCCTTCCAGGATCTGAAGGGGCTACAAGGGAGCTGGAGGAACTATTTGTTAGAAGTTGCAATGACAGGACAAGGGGTAATGGGTTCAAGTTGAAGGAGGAGAAATTTAGGCGAGACATTATGAAAAAGTGTTTTACTGTGAGGGTGGTGAGACACTGGAACAGGTTGCCCAGGGAGGCAGTGTTCAAAGCCAGGTTGGATGAAGCTTTGAGCAACCTGGTCTAGTGGGGAGGTTTCCCTGCCCATGACAGCGGTTCGGACTAGATGACCTGTAAGGTCCATTCCAACCCCTAAAATTCTATGATTCTATGATTAAACCCAGGTCCATATTAACGTAAAACTTCTAGGTTGGTGGTTTGTCCTTTTCTGCATGGTTTAGCATTACGGTTTTCAATCTTCTTCCACAGCTTTCAACTAGATGGTATTTTGCAAGAGCTAAGTAAGCTAAGAACTGTTAAGTCTGGGAATAATTAGTATTCACTATCTGTTGCCATTGACATGTTATATCAACCCCTTTGATTAAAAATAAGATGGAAATATGTCACTTATGCTCTGTAAGGGGAAAAAAAAAAGCTCAGCATAGCAGCAGAAAATATTATTTGGCTCTAAGTACACACCTACTCAGATCAGTATGTGACAAGTCATTGCTCAGAAAATCTAAGCAACATTCATGTCAATTACAAAAGTTTAAATCCTGCAATGTGCAACTACACAAAAAGCAGACAAAGAAACGCAGCACTCAGCAGGGGCATCAGCAGAGCCACATCAGAAGCCACCGCGCTGCCCAGCACGGCTGCCGTGAGCAGAGGCCATGGCCCAGTGAAATGTCACCTCTGTCTCTGCTACTCAGCCAGTGCTTTCAGACTTGATGTGCAGCTGATTTCTCTCCGTGGCAATAGTCACTTTCGTGCCCTGTTCTGAAGGAGCACAGAGGCAGCCAAACCACAGGCGCTACCAACCACTGCAGATATGTAACACTGCCCTTGCACCTTACAGTCAAGCCACTGTTCCAGCTTCAACTGCCAAATGGCAGGGAGCACACTTAGAAAACACACCCTTGGAAACCTGGACATCAGAACAGTCAGCGTCACACACCACGACTGAGACCGCGGAGAAGTACAACAGCAAAACAGCAGGAACCTGGAACTCCTCTGCTTCCGTGTAACTAGGATATGCAATGCAATGACAGTGCTTGCAATGTGCTTGGGATAGCAGCAAACAGACAAGAAGGCACAGAAGAGAAGTTCGGGAATCGCTGCTCAAAGAAGAAGCTGTTTCCCACTCTCCCCAGACCCCTCTTCCAAATGCGAGTGTAGTGGTGGGGAGTTTAGCACCCCACACCCAAACTCCTTGGCTGAAGCTGGCAAGGGAGCTGCCAGGAAGAAACACGGTCAATAAAGTCACTTCCAGCACAGAACACGGGAAAACCTGCTTCGGCCACTCCATCGCCAGGACAATCTTCCAGCGCGGAATC
>NW_008685088.1:0-4519 GCF_000695815.1 Acanthisitta chloris | reverse complement strand
TGGGGCGAGACGAGGGTACGATGTTTCCATCGAAACGAGTTATATAAAGTTGTGGTGGGTGTTGCGTAAAAAGTTTCGACACTCCGCGGTGTTGTCGTAAACTAAGTGGGAAACAATCACGGAGTGTTCAGGTCACGCCAAAGCCAGAAGCGGGAGGGGCTAGCAGCCGTGGGCGGGGAGACGGGCCCGTTCCCTGCTGAAGGATCCCCGCGGTCCATCACCTTCCACAGGCAAACGATCTGCTTTGCTGGTCATGAGTGAAAAACCTCCCGTGTGAGTGTCAGTTCAGCACAGGGAGGCGCCTTCTGCACAGTACAAGACACAGATGCAAAGGAAAAGGTGCATTTGTGTTTGAGACGGGCGAAAGGAAAGATACACACTCAACGGACCACAAAAAACTTGGTTATAAAGAATCACAGCTGCTCAAAGAACACAGATGGGACTTGGATCATTTAGGTACATTTAAGGAGCACCGTGTAAGGCAGAGGTACAGCCAGCTGTAAGCTGATACAAAGATGTAACAAAAGGTTTTGACCAACAGGAAAAACCAAGGACAGATGTGATGTTAAAGCCCTGGATCCTCCAAGTGCTTTCAGTCAAGCACTACTGCAATAAACAGAGGGAAGACTACTTGGGTGAAAGATACTAGCTAGTCATACCTAAAGGTCAGTGGGCTTCAGCTTCGCATGTGCTACTTCTTCACCCATTTATCCCCATAAAAAGCATCCCATAAAATACAGTTTATAAGCTACAGCTAGAAGTATCTGTCAGGTAGCTCAAATTTGTAGAGTATTACCAGAGATGTACTTTGAGAAAGACACAGGTGTTTGATTTTTCCTCCCCTCTGTTCACACAGTTCTGTGAGTGGTTTCTCAAGGAAGCAATCTGTGCACATTAACTCAGTTTCTCCCTTCTCCCTTGTACCAAAGCTCTTGAGCCTGCTAACTAGAATGTCAGAATACTTCTAAGGCTTTACATTTAATGAAATCCTGAGTCCCTTGAAGCAAACTCAAACTTTGGCCACTGTTTTAGGTCTTAGCAAACATAAATGGGACCTCAAGCTCCGCACTGGTGCTTGTTTAACTAGAATTCAAGTTCTCTCCTATGCTTGAAGCAGAAGCAGCAACCCAATTTTAAATGGATTGAATGAAACCACTTTCATTTAACTCCAGGCTTTGTCTTGCTGGTTTGAGAATTAATCATAGTTCTTTTAAGGATTAGTTTGTAGAAGAAAAAGAAAAAAGCCCACCACCAAATTTGAGAGGCCTAAGTAGCAACAATGAACATGGCTGTTTTGTTGCTTTATATATGAAGCTTACTTTTCACATTAATAATCCTTCCTATGGAAATATAATCCTGAGAGGACAGCTTAGAGTTCCACAACTCTGTTTTGTGACCCTACATGCAAGTCTAAAGAACAAACTTGCTAAATTCAATGTATACACCACAAATGATGATGTTTTATAACTAGGATCCTTTGACTGTGACATACACGGAAGAAAAAAAGCAAAGTAAGCTAAGTGTTAGTTCAATCTTGCACAGCAAAAAACAAGAATTTAAAACTTGGTAATTTACCTAAACAAAAATTTTAATGCTACTGCTTGTCTGAGTATAAACTAGGTTTTCAGCCAAAACAAAACCCTTTATGACAAATATATTTTTAAAAATCTATGTGCTGCACAACCACACAGTCACCAACCTCCAATGAAACTGTGATGCCCAAGTTTCAGTTTTGTGATGTTTACAGCTAGCATATTCTCTCTTGACTATCATACAATCCTCTCACACCGTGTTTTGATTATGATCCATGTTGTCCTTCATGAAAATCCCCACAGAGCTACCTCTCAGCACACATATGGAAACAAACAGCGATGAAAATTTGTAAATCAACTTTATTCAACGATGACCATCATTTAGGCATCGGCAATAGTAACTTCAACTTCTACACCTGGTTCGATGCTGATGGAAGTGATCTGCTTCACGATCTCAGAAGGGCTGTGTAAGTCAATGAGCCTCTTATGGATACGCATTTGGAAGCGATCCCAGGTCTTGGAACCCTCACCACAAGGTGTCTTCCTGGTAGTGATCCGCAGGGTCTGAAAGATCATAAGTACAAAGTATTTAGCTGATGCCTAGAGAAGAGTTATCTACAATCATATGCTGTATGGTATCTATGTCATTAGAAAGTTACCTCTTAAGTTATAGTCTACTGATGTTAACACTCCTTTCCCTATATATTTGATTTCATTTTAAAAATTGTGACTAAAATTGAACAGAAAAGCCCCTTCCACATTCAACATGTTTTGGACTACCCTAAGTGAAATCATTATCTGTTTACACTGGGTCATCCTCAACTTAGTAGCACTGTTTTTCCCTTGCCTTTTTAAAGAAAGAAATAAATAGATGTTTTAAGCACACAGTTGCAAAAAAAAACCCTTTTAAGACAGGAAAAGTGTTCAGTACCTTGGTGGGCATGCGAACAGGTCCCTTCACCTTCAGGTTTTTTTCCTTGGCGCCTCTGATCAAGTCAGCACAGACTGAAAAAAAAACCAAACCCCATGCAACAGCTCAGGTTTGCGACTATTTGATTTGCTTATTTTCTTAAATGAGTATTTCAAACAAGATGTTGGCTCAGAATAGCGTATGAAGTGATCACTGCCATTCATTTTCAGCATTATCCTCATAGCCAACCACAGGCAAATAAAGCATTACACCATGGTACCCTGCGCTCTTCTGAGACCCCACCTGGAGTACTGAGTACAGTTCTGGTGTCCCCAACATTAGAAGGACATGGAACTGTTGGAGCAAGTCCAGAGGAGGCCATGAAGTTGATAAGGGGACTGGAGCACCTGTCCTATGGGCTGAGGAAGTTGAGGCTGTTCAGCCTGGAGAAGAGAAGGCTGCGTGGAGACCTCATAGCAACCTTCCAGTATCTGGAGAGGCCTACAGGGAAGCCGGAGAGCAACTCTTCATTAGGAACTGTAGTGACAGAGTAAGGAATAATGGCTATAAACTGAAAGAGGGGAAATTTAGACTAGGTATTAGGAAGATACATTTTACTGTGAGGGTGGTGAGACACTGGAACAGGTTGCCCAAGGAGGCTGTGGATGCCCCAACCCTGGCAGTGTTCAAAGAGAGGCTAAATAAAGCCTTGAGCAACCTGGTCTAGTGGAAAATGTTCCTGCCCAGAGCAGGGGGTCTGAGACTAGATGATCTTTAAGCTCCATTCCAACCCCTTAGCATTCTATAATGCTATGAAATCATGTTACAACAGTAGGCAAAAGCCATTACTACAAGTTTAAGCTGTACTAAAGCTGTTATCACCCCAAAGATCCTGCAAACAGCGATACTAATAAAACATTTCCATTCTATGATTAAACACTGGCAAAGCCAGTTCCTAAAAAAATTAAATAACTTCTTCAAGAATGTTATATTAAACTCTTCATAACAAGAGTGACAAAATAGCAAGAAACTCTATTATGTTAGTCATTATGACAAAGATGTCAGCATGATGAAAACCCTCAAAACACAAGATAGCATTAAAAACTAAATCAGAATTTACTTGCCTGCATATGAAGCACTTTGGCTTGACTTTGTGAGCCAGAGCCACATACAAACAGGCAAACATCTTTAATTACAGCCAGTTTCAACACTGTATTTTGCAATGCACTACATGACATGTATCATTCATTACTTGACAAGCTACGCAAGTAAAAGTGTCACTCACCCTTCTCCAGCGATTTCACATTGCGACTTGTCAAGGTAATTCTAATGCGATGAATTGCAACTTCTTGTTCCACAGGTGCTTTGCCAGTATCTTTAAACGCCTAAAACATCGAGGGTACAATCATCAGATGCTGCAGTCTGCACCAACTAACACTATCCACAGCCTCTTAGAAACAGACTTCTAGAGCGTAAAAAAACAATTCAGCTATGGGATTACATCATTCTACTAACCAGAAGAGCTAGTTGAAGGGTACAGCGGGATGAAAGAAGTGGTGGGAACAGAAAGGAAGGGCAAAACCCTAAGTGCTCTGAGGAAAGCCGTTTCTTTTAGTGTCTAACTGCATCTCACGGTGGGAAGCTGCAAGCAGATCCCTCCCTGGTTTGCCTATATATGGCTAGGACAAACACCTCTTGTCCTCAAAAATAAATATATTTCAGGTTTCGTGTATGTTATAAGTTAACATCACAACGACTTAAGTAACACAGCCTTGGTCAGTAGAACTGCAGGGACTCATACAGGCAGAACAAAAAGGGGCACCTGGCCTGAAAAACCGATTCGGCCACTCAGGAAACAGATTCGAGCAGCTTATACAATGAAACGCTTGCAAATAAATTGGGCTTTAAGATGCGCGAGGTGGGCTGATGAAAGAGAACGCAGGTAAAGCCGCGGAGGAAGAAAGGCCTTAAGGACACGTGGAGGAAAGCCGGGGCGGCAGCGCCGGGGAGAGGCACAAGCAGCACAAAAGGCACAAAGCGCGGGGCAGGACACGAGGCCGAGCGCCCCGCGGCTCAC
>NW_008685087.1:0-2511 GCF_000695815.1 Acanthisitta chloris | reverse complement strand
CCAGCAGAGAGTGCCCCTGTCCAACCCGCGGTCTGCCAGCTGTTTCAGGGGTGTGCTATGGGAGATGGTGTCAAAGCTTTGCTGATGTCCAGGTAGACTACATCCACAGCCTTCCCCTTATCCACCAGATGGGTCACCTGATCCTAAAAGGAGATCAGGTTGGTCAGACAGGACCTGCCCTTCCTAAACCCATGCTGGCTGGGTCTGATGTCTTGTCCATCCTGTAGGTGCTGTGTGATCACACCTAGGATGATCTGCTCCATGACTTTGCCAGACACTGAGGTCGGGCTGACATTGTTAAATCAGCCTATCACATGGATAACGAAAATTATAAGTTTATAATATAGAAAGGATTTCTCCTGACTCTTAATATAACACAGTTAAGAGAATATGTTAAGCCAATACAAAGTGTATTATGTTAAACTGAGTGGCTGTAAAACCTTTTCAAGTACTTGAATTAAGAAGACATCAAATTTCCAGGGAGTCAGTTACTATTGATACAAATGAAAGATGTACAGAAATATTTTATCATTATGATGCCAGTCTAAGTGTTATATGCCATGTAGAAACACAGAATATGTCATTGCACCTAGCCCTCCTCAAAGGCTTGTAAATGTTAGAAAACATCATGCAATGGTCTACTGAAATTCAGCAAACATAATACGCTTCTTAGAAAGACTCTACTAATGTACTCCTTATAGAAGACCTAGATGTGAAGATATGCTGTATAAAGCATCAAACAGAAGTGTGTCCTTTCAGGTCATTTGAAGGAAGAATAATTAGGTAGAAAAGTAGATTTATTGTTGGCCCATGAAACAGCAGGTTCTGAGCTGCAGAGCTGAAAATTTTTGCTACTGTGATTGTCATGAGTAGAAATTTGGCACAAGTGCTTAATTAAAACATTCTAGAATTGTTTTGAAGAGAATGTTATAAATGTCAAGCACAAAATATTTTCTCTGAATAATTGGGAAGACTGAGCATTGGCACAGGTTGCCCTAAGAGACTGTGGAGTCTCTATCCTTAGAGTTACTTAAAAACTCTCTGTACATAGTCCTGTATAACTTGCTTTATGTGATCCTGCTTGAGCAGGTGTGTTGGACCACACAACCTCCAGAGGTCCTTTCCAGCCACAACTATTCTGTGATTTCAAGAATGTAAACAAAAATTGCTATAAAAATATGAAGAGGAATTACTGAAAATACCGATTGTGGGTTTTTTTAATAAATAAATTTATATGCCATTTTAACCTTAATGTAATTTTTATTTCTGTGTAGATAACAGACTCCATAATTTTAAAATTTTGATGGTTGTTTTTCAAACATTTTTCTGTAAGAATAATGTGTTTCTGACACAGATGGTTCCAGTTGGCCTTGCAGCAGGCCCACCTCAGGAAACAGCCAATCTCATTAGCCAAGTGTGTGGTGCCTCTGTGAAAATACATTTAAGAAATGGTGATAAACTAAGAGAAAAGAACAGCAAGACTAGAGGATAGGGAAGTGCTCCACAGTGAAGCAGGCACACCTGAGGGATTACAGCCTGTGGAGGATTAATGTTGGCACAAAGGAAACGAGTAAGAAGGAAGGAGCAGCAGGAAAGAATAATGAGAAGTGGGTAGCAACAAGAAAATGCCATTCCCTGACCTCCAAACTACTGCAGTCCCTGTTCCCATGCCAAAGGGACTCAGCATAACCTGTAGTGATAATGGGAAGTGTAGAGGTTGGAAATAGGGTGGAAGGGGTCTGGAGTGAAGCTGAGACTGGGATAGGTGGAGGAAAGATATCTTCCTTTGTTGTTTAATTGTCTTTTTTTTTTTATAAATACTCAATTCAGTAATTTGTGTTTTATGCTACATTTAATTCCCAACGTTGAGTTGGTTTTGCTAGTGACGGTAAAACCCATGAGTTTTTTCCTTCTGTTCTTCCTATTTTCACCCTGTCCTACTTGTGGGGAGTGAGTAAGAGGCTGCGTAGGCTGCGTGGGTGCTTGTCTGCCAGCTGGGACTAGCCCACAACAATGTCATGGGTTGATGTTGAATTTGAAGCATTTGGGGTTTTTTTTGTCATGTGTTGCTAGTGGCTCAGTATTTATAGAGATGCAAAATTATACTGTTCAACAGGAATTGTTAAAAATAATATCACAAAGAAAATTAACTCAAGTATTAAAAACTCTACGATAGTGTGTGAGAATAATTTGCCCAGGTACTCTGCAAGGAAGAGATGCTGTGTTATGACTTAGAAAGGAAGAAACACCTTATTTTTATTGATTAGGACATCAGTTGATTGAGAGCTATTAAAGAAAATGTTACATGAGGATTGGTTCAGGAAGACCAAAAAATTAAAGGACTGGAGTCTGTGAGAAATAAACTTGTCCTATTCTAGTAAGTTGCTTCATCCATCCACTTTTTAAGAGAGACTAGATGGGTCTTTACAGTATAGTTACTATAACTTTCTTATCCAGTCCAAGAAAACAGTGGAAGTAATTGTTTCTGCTGGTTTGAGCTGAAGTAGAGTT
>NW_008685086.1:0-6269 GCF_000695815.1 Acanthisitta chloris | reverse complement strand
CAGACACGCCGAGGTGCACCCGATCCAGGTCCACGTCCCTCCCCGGTCCCAGTATTTCGAGGAACAGGAAAATAACACACCTCGCTCGCAAATGAACTGCACTGATGGACAGCATTGTCAGCAAAAGTTGTGCTTTAATTCCTGCGTACAAAACCATTAATCTCTTATATGATAGGAGATACAAATGATGGAAAATTAAAAGATATGAAAGGGTGTGTTCTCTGCCTGGGATCAACGATTCTCCAAGGACGCAAAGGACAGCTATTGCCATGTCCCCAGATGTAGGGCACTGCAGGGAGAACTGTCTCTGAGTCGGGGTCACCAGTTAAAGGTCACAGAAAAGAATAGTCCTGATGGCCCAGCTTGCTTCTTTCCTGGTAGAACTCCTCAGACAAGGTACTGTGGGCTGTCGTTGGTTTCATGTGCTGCTGGTGTGCTCCACTCTCTGGTACTGCATGTGTGTGCAGTTTGCTCCTCTTCCACGTCTCTGCTTGAACACATTTCCTTCCCACACCCTGACAGGCAGTGGGAAACGTCAGTTGCAGAAGCTGCTGTGCCCAGGGAGGCAGGAACCAGGCAAGGCTCACAGCAGTTACCCCTCCTGTCCCCCTCAAGAGATGTGTGCTCAAACCCCTTAGCATTGGCCGTGTGGCTGCACAACCTCACCCTGCTCTGGCAGTGCCTGCCCTGCCACCTCCATCGCAACCAGGATGGCACACACACCTCTTGATCTTCCCTCACCCAT
This sequence comes from Acanthisitta chloris, assembly GCF_000695815.1. NCBI lineage: Eukaryota > Metazoa > Chordata > Aves > Passeriformes > Acanthisittidae > Acanthisitta > Acanthisitta chloris. The sequence continues at coordinate 5,524 of NW_008685086.1, read as the reverse complement.
TACAGGCTCTGTAAAAATTACCAGGTGTTACACCAGATGTGTCTGCCCCAGAGGAGAAGGATCACTCTAGGATTAGTCTAGGGTGAAACAACAGGACTATCATCTCCTCCTGCCTCCTCCCAGTCCTGACCTGCCTGTCCCATGCTGTGGTCCTGCACTCCTCTCCTCAACCACCAGCCCTGATTTTTAGCCCTTTTCCTCCCAAGTGTCACTAGTGCCCTCCAGCACCACAGCTGCAAGGAGAACAGTGCTACAGCTCTCACACCCCATCCAGAGCCCTACTAAAAACTTTCTTTTCAGTAGCACTGACCAGGCTTTGCAACAGCCCTGGGGTGCACAGTGCCACAGACCTCAGGGGCTGCAGGTGGCAAATGCCCAAAGCCAGCACTTATGCTGGGACAGCACCACACATACCGTTTTCTGGAGAACTGCTGGTCTATCTCCTCTAAGGATTGTCCTTTTGTTTCCGGAACAAAAAGGTAAATGAATATAACAGCCATCACTCCCATCAGTCCATAGAGAAGAAACATCCCAGAGAAACCAATGGCATCTGCATAGAGATTCAAGTACATGAAGGCAGAAAGTGAGTCATGGGATATAAAGGACACTGGTTGCCTACTGTGAGGTTGTCATTGGTGCCTGACAGGGCATTGTGAAGCCCTGAACAGGGCAGGGAAACTCCTTATTTGCAAGGCCTGGACTAGGAATCAGCAAAGGCAAAGGCTGTTTCATGCCAGACTTTGCCAGCACCAGAGGGAAGGAGAAGGCAGCCAAGCTCCAGGGCAGCAGTGCCTGCTGAGTGCCTTAACCGAGGGCTCTGCTATGAAAAAGTGTTGTAAAGCTGCCAGCATGGAAGCTGCAAACTCCATGGTTTCCTGATACAGCAGTGCTACAGTGCAGCCCAGTGGGCAATGGATGATTTTGATCAAAGGGTGATGGAGTCGCTCAGACCAGTGCTGCTGGTGCTTGGCTTTTCTGCCTTGGGGGCAGCAGGGTCACACCTATTCCAGCCTCAAATCCACAGGGTTCAAAATTCCACTTAATCTCCAAATGGGTCGCGGTGGCCACCTTCCCCAACCAGCTATGGGAGGTGAAGGGAGGGGGAGTGGCTACTTACCAATAAGGTCAAGGAAGGAGAGGCTAATCAGTAAATTAGCAGCCCAGTTAAAGCTGTTACAGAAGGCAAAGGCTCTTCCTCTTATCCCAGCAGGGTAAATCTCACTGAGGACCAGCCAGGTCACTGCATGGATTAGAGAGATCAGAAAGACAGTGTAGGAGTTAAGCAATTTGTTTGGGAAATGGGCAAGGGAGATTTCAGCAGGGGGTTTAAACTCTGGCTTCACCCAGCACCCACTGCTGGTGGCGTCAAACACTCATCGATCTCACAGACAGGTCACAGCAGAACATTTCAAACCTCCCGTGTTCAGCACTCCATGGAGGAATGAAATAGCAACGAACAGGCCCAGGGAGCAAAGAATAAAACTGGAGAGTTGGTCATTATATTCACAGGAGATGGAAAAGATCTGGCAGACCTGCTGTCAGAACATGTTGTCTATAAAGAAATGAGCAAGGGGTGGAATTAGGGAGACAACGTTGCATTTGGGCTAAAATCAGAGTTAAAGTGATATGTATCTTCAAGCAGTCTCTCCTGTCCCAGGGTTATTTTGCTTGAAATAATTTACAGGGTCACTGTCAAACCCATGAGACTTGCTCACTTCTATTTTTCTTGAGTTAGATGCTGTTTTCTCACATCAAGGCGTTTAAAGCAATCAGTGCCAGAAAACAGTACAGCTCACATGGAAACAGGAACTAATCTGTAATCTCAGCTGATGAATAAATAATGATTTCAGAAAAAAAAACCCCAACTAGTATTGAGAAACTTTCAAAGAGGTTCCGCTTCTAGTTCTGCACTGATTTTATCGCACAGCAGAAGCCCCTCAGTCCCTCTGTCCTCAGCCCTGTATTTTCCTCCTCACCAGGGTGCCAGGAAGATTACACAGTGCTTGTGGGATGCTCTGATTTTCCAATGAGCTGCACAGAAAAAAAACCCCACAACATTACAAGGCTAATGATAGCACAGAAGAGAAAGTCATTCTAGTGCTGCACCAGCCCTACAGCTGGCAGAGCTGCAATGCTAGAAAATGATTCAGTGGGCAGAAGGGAACATATTTCTAGTTCCCAGACACTGAGCTGCTTGGTAGAGCAGATCCATAAGGAATGTTTCAAGCAGACAGCTTACAGACCAGCCCTAGTTTTACTCTCTGGGTTAGAGCAAGGGAATATAAACACCATACTTACTTGGTCCAAATCCAATTGAGAAGGCACTCACAAAAGCCATCATGCTCAGCAGTGTAATCCAATTTAAGACTGTATGTTGTGCCCAGGGAGCACCAACGAGAGGAGGGCCTGTGCTTTCCACTATCCCTTTATTGGACTGACCTACCGAGTCCCTTTTCTGAATGAGGAAAGAATTGGCAACAACCTCTTTGCTTTGAGTACTAGCAAAAACTTCTGTAAGGCTCCTTGTGGCAGCAAAACCAGGGCTTGCCTGACTTCTGCCAACACCTGAGGCCGGTGGGATGGGTGACACAGCAGGCTGGGTGAATATAGGTGTCAGAGGGTGCTGGGTGAGGCTGTGGGATGCATTGAGATCTGTGGCTGCTTTGCAGTCCCTGGCCATGGCCAGTGGAGCAATGCAGCTGGTGAGGCCAATAGTGGTGACTGAGATGGCCATCACCACACAGCCAGCCATGAGCAGCACTCTCCTGCCAGCTTTGTCTGCCAAGGCCATTGCAACCAGCGTGGCCACCACCTTTATTGCCCCCAGCCCAACTGAGGCCAGGATTGCCGAGGAGTTGCTCTGGAATCCCACCGAGTGGAAGATTTTGGAGGCATAGCCCAGCACATTGGGCTGTCCAGTGAACTGCTGGAAGAGCACCAGTCCCAGGCCCACCAGAGTCCTCCTTCTCATGTTGTCTCTGGTCCTGAAAAGGTCAAGAAATGAGTAATGCTTCTCCTGATAGGGCTCACGCTTTGCTGCTGCCCTGTCCTCAGTGTCCTGCAACTGAATGAGGCCCTTTTGGCAGTCCGAGTCCCATGAGCTTAATTTAACAGGGTTCACTGGGAGAAAGAGGATGCTGAGGAACTGCATGGCTGTTGGGGCAATGGCCAGTCCAAACATGTACCTCCATCCTTCATCCACGTCTGCAAAGATGTAATTCAGTGCATAGGACAGCAGGATGCCTACAGTGATACCTGCTTCGTACAGAGACACCAGCAGCCCTCGCCGATGAGCAGCCACCATTTCTGAGACGTAGATGCAACAGGCCATGGATGAGACAGAGATGGCAAAGCCCACGGTCATGCGCCCGATGACCAGCACAATAAATGATCTTGCCAGCGTGAGGATCAGGCTGCCAACCAACAGGACCAAGTTGCTGACCAGGATTGCTCTCCTCCGGCCGTGGCGGTCGATGAGGATCCCCCCAACCAGAGAGGCGAGGAGCGCTCCGATAAGGACAGCGCTCACCACGACTTCCTGCTTGAAGCAGCTGAGGTGAAAATCTATCTGCAACTGCAGCAGTGCACCAGAGATTATCCCCAGCTCATATCCAAATATCAGCCCTCCCAGGAGAGACACCGTTGCGGACAAGAGGAGGACCAGCAGTGCACGACCTGGAAAACAAGCAAGCAAGCAATGCTAGGGTCAGTTTTCCAATGCTAGTAGGGAAGCTATCAGCATGCACAGGCTGGAAAAAGCTCTCCCAGGACACCCACAGTTTTCCATCTACTAAGGCATGATGCAGAATTTCCCCACAGGACACTAGGTCACATGTAGAGAGGCACTTGCAGACAGTCACACAACCCTCCAGGACTGCACAGGCTCCCACTAACTGCAGGGACACTCATTTGGGGTGCAGAACTATGAAATCAGGACTTTGTTAACAAAGTTAAGACTTGTTTTAAAGTGAAACACAGTGATTTGTAGTGCCTGAAGTTGCATGAGGGGATCCTCCATGGTCTCCCTTGATTCGAATTGCAAAACCTGTTCTGGGCAGGAAACAAAGTTTCTGCTTTCTGGTTCTGAATTATTATTCTGGTTTATTTCTCCTAGTAAATCTTTCACTCTCAGCATGACATTGTGGGGTGGCCCTGATTTGTTCATCTCTCCTTCTTTATCCCACAGTGCCCAGGATCCCTGAGCCATGCATAGTCTCCTCAGGCTGGTCTGGGACCACAGAACAAACTTCATTATGAGCTGAAAAGCTCACTGTTGCCAGCCACAGAGACAAGAAGCAACTCTTTGACCTTGTCCTTCTCCTGTAGCTGAATGAACCAGTTTACTAAGTAATGAAGTTTAGCTGAAATAAGAAAGAAACAACATCAAAAGCATCCCAAACCCAAACCAACCTGCCCCAAACAACCCTACAAAACCAAGGTGCTGGCTGCACATGCTTCTCGCTGTGGGGAAGGGATGAAAAGGTGACCCTGTGTGAACCATGAGCCAAGTTACAGCAGTGGTGACTGCACTGGTGCGAGAGCCAGAGGCGATGTAAGGACCTCTGGGAACAGCAGTGACAGTGACCTTCCCTCCAGTTACAATATTGAAGCACAAGTAAAGTGCATTAGCTTTGAAGTTTGTGCTGGTTTCCAGCATGTAATACTATCTGTATTCTTTTGTTTAATTAGAAATATTCACAGTTTTGGTAGACAGTATGTGGAAAAAATGTGGAAACAACCACTAGACCATGGAAACTTTTCTCACCCTGCCTAAGGGCTTTTTTCCCCTCACAAGCTGTGTTTAATAGGAAGTGTCTCTGCTTGGCTTTTACAGCTAGCAATAAAGGCCATTTCTCAGTGATGACTTTATATAAATACAAATATTTGTATTTATTCTGTAACCCTCTGTGTTTCATTTGTGTTACTTACGCCATCCCAGCGACACACCAGTCCCTCCCACCATGCTGTGTGACCACCTGCACTGTTTTTAGCACTCCTTGTGCATGTTATGCAGATAACTAGAAAAAAAATATCTGCAGAGAACTAAAGGCATAAGTGGCCATCCCATTCGTTTCAAGCCACAAATTCTATTAGACACAGACAGCCCCACTATAAATACCACGGCTGATTTCATCACATTTTGCCACGTTTCTTGTTAACTTCATGAGCACTGATGGTTTATGAACTTTGACTGAAATCCAGTTTGTACATAGTCTATCCTGATGTAGGTGGGGAACTTGAGGACTCTTCAGACCTCCACTGGAGGACGGAAAACGCGGTGGGTTTCGTAAGGAGCTGTGCCAGGTGATTCCCTGCCCCTAGCAAACTGGTGGGTGGGCTGTGCTCCAGGACAGGGCAGTGACCCGCGCTGTGCCCGCGCTGGGACTGAGTCTGGGCTGACTTCGGACTCTGCTCACACCAACGCCAAGGCCAACGAGCAGCAAATCTCACTCCACAGCAAATCCAGCTCTCCCCGCACCCCCCGATCCCCGCGATCCCGATCCCCGGAGCTCTCCTGGGACGG
>NW_008685085.1:0-8484 GCF_000695815.1 Acanthisitta chloris | reverse complement strand
GCGGGCACGGCCCGGGTGTCGCATCAGCCCGGCTCTGAGCCACGTCACGGCGCCCCTGCCCCAATACCCAGCGCGGCTCGGGCTGTCCGAGCAGTGCCCCCAGGAGTGACTCTGACGTCATTTCGTCAATGAAGCTCCAGTTTCATGCCCATACCCCAGAACTGTACTGTGAAGGAAAAGCCTGGGCAGCCCTAGCATGGCAAGTTCTTACGGCGTGTCAAAATATCGCATCAAGTACAGGGATTAGTTTCATGATATAAGCAGAGCAAGTTAATTGAGCAAGAATGTGCTAAAGCACTCTGGTAAAGTCTGCGGTACCCACAAAAAGAAGCTGAGCAAAGGTAAGGAGCCTCACACTAAGCTTTTCCCACGTTTTCATCGAAGTATTTGCTGCATTTGTAACTATAAAAGCAGTAACAGAACACCAAACTTAGAGCTAATTCCACGGAACAGCCCAACCACTGGGGGCTGTTTGTGGCCCCTCTCCAACCAGAGTTATTCTGCAAAGGGTCAGACAGCCCCAATCCTGCTACTTCACTCACTGTCAGTTTGTTTCCTACCACGTATCTACTACTGCATCAAATCTTCTCAAACATTTTAGAAATACTCTCCTTGGGAAGCCAACCTTGCCTGCTAAAGATCAGTCCAGATCCCCTTTTCTGACCTAACAATCCTTCCCAATCATGCCACACAACTTCTGTTCCTTGGGATTTTGGCAAGAATCACAGATATTAACCATTTTCTTCCCAAAAGTCCTTCCCTAGACTCTGGCGCAATACAATGAGGACAGAGAATGCAAAAAAGCACAGTAAAGTTCAGCAAAAAAGGATTCCACCAAGTATATAAAATCCAAATTCCCTCAGTCAGTCTGAAAGCTTCCCTTGGGTTTCAGTTAAAAAACACTCCTGATTTTCTACCATCCCACACTAATCCACAGAATACGCTAATCCTGGTATATTGCTGTATTATGATTACATTCAGCTGATGGATGGAAACTTGATGATATATCAGAGAACTGAAACACGTGTTTTAACTAACCTGTGCTGTTAGGTAGAAGTTCAGTCCCTCCCTTTTTATTTTTTTAAATAAGAAAATAATACCAATATCAGTATTCAAGAAAAAATTTAATCAGTACCTCAAGTTTTACGCATTTTCTCGTCTAGGGACTGTGCTTGAACAATTGCAGTCATTCAAATGGAACTATCTTTTTGCATTTGAAGCATTTTTATTTGTAAAACCAAAATAAAGACACCCTCTGATAGCCTAAATTATCTGTGTCATTTGCTCAAGTCATACAGTTTAGTGACTATTGTGAAATTTAGGAAATTTCAGTAGCTCAAGCATTAAAACCTGCAGATAAGAAAGATCCAGAGGTGCCCAGCATTGACATCACACCTCTGTTACTAGTTAAACCAGTTATACCAGTACATTGGTTTCAAGGAGAGATTACCCAGCTGCTTAAACTCTGTGTTCAGTGCGGCCACAGAACCCAAGAGACAGATTTATCACCCCAACCTTCTTCAAATCAGTCTGCAGAAGAACCAGTCCTGATACACAAGGCTGAGGGGAAAATGTGTCTTACCACCTGTGGACACACACAATTACCAGTGCATCAAAAATCACTGTGGCGGTTTCTAAGTGTGTTGGATTATCCTAGAATAATTCATTTTCACTGCAAACAGATCAGATTTGTAAGAAACTGTATTTGCTTTGTATTGACCTCACTAGCAAATTTCACCAAAACCACTAAGTCAAAACAACCTTAATATCTCAGATGCAGTCTAGTTCCACACAAAGAAGAGGTTGTGAACCTGTGCAAAAGTGGGCAATTTTTTAAGTCTTACTAGACAAACAGAATATTTGAAATTTATCACTCAGAAAACCGAACAAAGCTTTGAACGTGAGCATGTTCATGTTGTGCTTGCACCCAGAGACCCACTCAGAACTGGCATCTGTGAACAGCTCACGTAGTATTCAAGCAGAAAGTAGCTGATATACCAAACAGTATCACTAAGACTAAAGTAAGATTAAACTAAAACCTTATATAAATGTCAAAGGTCTGTTACAAACTTCTAGGTCCGCTACAGGTATATAGGCAATTCCAAAGAATAACAAAGGTAACTCAGTATGTACAGACCTCAAAACCAGAGTCAATTGCCTAATACGTAAGTTAAGCAATATTTCAACCACCTGTCTTTTCTGATCTCCTTCACACTCCTGTCCCAGCCACAGCTGCTCCTTTTAGTCTTCTCACCTTCCCAAAGTTGTGCAAGTCTTGAGCAGCCTCTCCACCAGCCCTCCTTTTCCAATCAGTGCTCATTTAGGTATTTGTGCTGTAGCCTAATATACGGGCAGAAACAGACAACGGAATTGCAGGACTCATATTTCTTCCTGATGCTATTTGTGCATTAAAAAGAAAAAACAAAAACAAAAATCCAAACAAAATCCTAAAACACAGTATATATTTACTTCAATGAACTTTAATACCCTCCTGCAATCAGTATAATTAACTGAGTTTTGTAACTTTATTTCCTGAGAGCCTTCTTTTCCCATTGAAGCAATTGCAAGATTGAAAGGATTAAAGTTCTTGTTGAGATTTAAGAGATACAATGCTGACATTTAGCAACTGCTAGGCTAAGTCAAACTACTATAAAGACAAGTCAGTTCAGTTATGAATAACCCAACTTCCTACTAAAAGGATTGTTTTCAAAATAGTATGACCTGAAATTGAAATTAAACTCATCTAAGATTTAACCATTCCAACAAATGATGGTATTGTCTCCTCACTTGCTCTGAGCCAGAAAACAGGAAAAAAGCCCTGGAAAAGAAAAAAAAAATGCTACTTGAGTGGATACTCCACAAAAAAAGCTTGGGGTTTATTTATTTAAAAGACCCTTCCTCTAATTAAAATTTTGCACTGATGCAAGAAGCTGATGGTCCATTAATTAAAACTCACAACAGTAAGTTAACTCCTTCCAGGGATACACACTGTAAGCAGAACTGTACACTTGATCCCCCCTCTTTTTCTTCTCTGTATTTTATATTTCAGGATAGTTTGCTATTTCCATTTCAACAACAGATGCCATTTTAAAATACATGTAATTGTCTCCAATGCTGTGGTACACAGGAAACTGTCTCAGGAACGTGGTCTGGTTTAAAACCATTAAACCTAGTTTCAAGTTTCTCATTTGCCCTTTACTCTTTCTTCTACATCTGTACTTGAAAATGAAAACAATTTAGTATAAATTATTCTAATCACCATCTCCCAATACCTGAGTAAAATCACTTAAATTCTTGCTCTTATTTATCAAGAACAGGCATTCAGAGATTACTTTCAAATAAAAAATTCCAGCATAATATCGGTCTTTTCAGCCACTCTACCTCAAAAAATTGGGCTCATTTCAGTTTTTCTTGTTGTCACAGTTTTGTTGTGGTGAATAGACTTCTAAGAACTCAAGGCCAGCAAATGCAATTGAAGTAGAAATACTGAAAGCTTTGCTAACACAAAATGGGTGTTGAAGACCTCTGCAGACATGGTCAGTCTGAAACTACTCAATCAATTAAGCAAAGGCACATGCTCTACTTCTATTTCTGAGTACTGTTAAAATAAGAAAGCTATTTAAATGATTGAGACAAGCTTAGTTATTTAATCCACTGATGAATTCGTCAGAAGTTCAACATGTTATACATACATACTACAAGGAAAAAGTTTCAATTATCTTTTCTTCATTTTTAACAAGCCAAAAAGTGTGTTTCAAGACAGAATCAAACATCAATATGAAGAAAATACTAAATACTCTGAAAGAGTCTTAATATTTTTATGGCTTTTGATAAACCAGAGCCCTCAAATTTTGTGGACAGATGCAAAATTTACCACCTGAATGGCAGCATAAAGAGTTTGTCCAACTCCAAAACCTTAGCTGAGACAATTAAGCAAGAAATTTTTCTTTGCCACCCCCATTACCTTCAACTTGTCCTGACCCAATGCTTTCCTACTGCACTAAAGGCAAGATAGGTATTTTGACATTCAAATAGAAACACCAAAGAACAGAAATAAGCTGAGATGCATATGGTAGTTGATAGGTTATTGACAGGCAGCCAACAGGCTACAACAGAAAATGACTAAGTTAGTTCACCACAGAAGGGTGTAACAACTAGTAGGTGCCTGACTGCAGCATATCCTTTATTCTAATGTTCTTTTAATAACCAAAGGAGAACTGGTTAGAAGTACTGATGAAGCCTCACTGCCCTTCCTTTGCAAACTCTCTCCTCCCTTCCTCACAAGTCCCTTTTTGCTAAGGTCTAAGGTCTTTAGGACAGGGCCCTATTTCTTATTGAAAAAGCAACTTAAAATTTCTAACCATCCAATTGTGTCAACTAGATCTTCTGCAATTCTCCCTCCTTTCAGAGGGAAACTGTTCTATTACTCTTTTATGGCTCTCAGTGTGCAGTTTTGGAGCACATCTTACAAAACTCAGTCTTCCCTCTGCACATCTGTTGAAGAGGCCTCTTGTCAAGCCAATACTCTAATGGAGACTGGATGTTAATCTCTACATTTCATCAACAGTTTGTCTCCTTAACAAGAACAGGCTGCAATCCCTGCTTTTTTCTCCTTGTTTGATTTGTTATAAATGCCTCAATTCTCCTTATCTCAAGACCTGCCAGGTGGGTGGGTAGAATCACTAATGTACAGCCTTAGGTGAGTCAAAAATAAATACTACAAATTTGAGCAGTCATTTCTCCATCCCTTCACCAGTCAGTAGCAGCAGTAACTGGTACAGACCCATCAGTGTTCCACTACAAAACAGATTCTCAACAAACCCTAAATTGTATCAATAAACCACAGTCGCTTTGTCAATGAAAGTGCATCAGAGCTCCTGTTTCTCTCCACTAACCACAGTGGAGTCAGATGCAACAGGAACTTTATTACTTCCAGCAAAAACAGTTTCAAAAGCAGCTTCCTGCTCCTCTAAAGTTGCAGCAGCAGCAGCTTTTCTCACAGATGTGGTGGGAACGGTTGGCTGTTGCTTCGGAATATTTTCCAGGTTCACTGTTCTCCTCCCTCTTCTTTTGCCCAAGATTTTGATGTAATTAGCTGGCACAAGTCCTGTTGTTTGGCCATCATAACTAGCTAACAGCCAACCACGGATTTTGGGTTGTTGTTCTGAAGAGGAAAGAGCAAACGCATCAAGTTACAAAACAATTCAACAAAATCAAACAAAACTACTCAATTTGTATTACAATGCAAGTAATAACTTAATGGGGAAAAAAATCAGCGTGGATGAGGAGTTTAGTCAAATAAGGTGGATTTGGTTTTTTCCCTTTTAATTTTCAGACTCTAACACTATAATTTACTTCACATGTAATTAGAAAACAAACACAATCCAAAATTTACCTTTGGGGGCTAATCTCAGCATGTCACCAGCACGAAAAGAAATCTCTTCTTCTGAGAGAGCACTGAAGTCATATTCTGCTCTTCCAACCACATGGTCATCTTGTCCACTCATCCAGTTACTAGCCACTGTTTTCAAACATAAATTAGAAGTTTATCTGCTTGGAAGGATAAAGTTTGGTGCAGTTTTTTTAAAGGCAAATCAATAAAACACTTGAACTTCCTTGCTACAACTTCTGCAATAGAGAACTGAGAGAAGGAACAAGCAAAGCATGCTTTGTTGAGTCAATCCAAACAATACTTGTCCCACCCACCCCAAACTGCCACATCTGATAGAAAGGAATGAGAAAGAGAAAGGAACCATGATTTTGGAATCACACAAAGCTTAATCATAGAATCATCAAGGTTGGAGGAGACCTCTAAGGTCATCAAGTCCAACTGTACATTACACTCCACTGTAACCCCGAAACCATATCTTCTAGCACCAGATCCAGGCAGCTCTTAAAACACTTCCAGGGATGGGGACTTCTCCACTTCCCTGGGCAATCTATTCCAATGCTTAACCATGAAAACACATCGTCACTCAGCAACAGGCAACTTAAGCAACGTGTTGCTTGTACCACACACCTAAAATTGATCATAGTACTGTATTACTGTAGTGTGAGTGACAGACAATAATGAAATAAACACTATATGCTGCACTTTCCTTGTGCTGCAGATCATCTTTACCTGTTTCTTCATCACTGTATGTAGAAAGAAGCTTCCAAATCAGGTAGGGACCTCCCATGACCACAGCAAAGAACAAGAAAATGGGCCAGGATTTGGCAGTGCTAGCCATCTTGTCTTCAACGCCAACATGAGCTACTGTCCCCTCACTCTCAGCCCACAAATCCTCATTCTCAGAGCTCTTGCGCAGCCCCAGCAACCGCTGCAGGCGCTGGTAGAGGTACCTGATAGTTCTTACTAGAGCAAAAGCTGAAAACACCTTTGTGAAGTGAACTTTGAGGCGGGAGAAGTGGTTGGCCACATCCAACACAGCTCTGAAACTGTTGTAGACAGCTGAAAAGGTTGCATCCATCATCATGCTGACCGAGGCAAAGGCATGCACAATGCTCTCAATGGACTGGAAGGCACCTCTGCTGCTCTCCTCAGCCTGCTGGACAAACCTGCTGGGAGGAATATCATCTGTGCGGAAGCGGTTGTAGCCCAAACCACCATATCCGTAACTGTACGGGCTATAGCTTCCATAAAAAGAGGTTCCGTATGAACCATAGCCTGGAGAAAAAGAGCTGCTATATGCTGGCCTGAAAGCGCTCAGACTGCTGCTTGCTGTTTGCTGGGATGGTCTTGGCAAGATAGGTGGAGGTATCCGTGCCACTGTGGGTTGTCCAGGTCTGGTCAGCAGGTTGTCACCCAAGTCAGGAGACCTAAACGAGTTCAGACAAGCAACATCAGTACTCAAAAGTGTAGATTTTAACTTCCTGCAGAGACCTTGGCTAGCTACATAAACACCACAGTGCTAGGATAGGGAACATGGTAGCCAAACACTCAGTGTGTTGTACAAGGTTTATTAGAAGTAAAAAAATATAGTCGAGGCAAAAAATACCATAATGTGGAACAAAATACCATTCAGTGAAAATATGGAACCAGAACACATGGAAAAACTTCCAGTCTATTGTACAAAGAAGGCATGAAATGCACTCCCCAGAGCCATCAAACCTGCTGCTGTAACACCCAGGTCATTCTTCTGCACACAAAAGCCTCTCACATGCCCTACCAAGAATATTGAGGAACTTTCCAACCTGAAAGCTTTGTTCTCAGCTGTTCTGTACAGCAAGAAGGAAGTTTGAGAGCTCCTTTGAATCCACCCTTAAAGGGTGGTGTGACCTAATTGAGTATCCAAGTAATTATGCAACATCATGTGCAGAGGCTTTAGGTCCAATTTTCCCCTCTACCCAAACTATCTCATGAGCTTTGCGCAGATTGTCAAGGGATTGAATCTATAACTCTTAGCAGAAGGAGCTATTATAAGTTAATTACTCATTTGTAATTTTGTAAATTTTTTCCCTTTATATGCCCACAAGTTTAAGTCATTTTACTTATTCCCTTCATAATAAAACTCTGCAAGTACTTGGCTAGCATTTGAATTCCCTCAAACAGCTTTTTTTCCAACTTTCGCTGTTCTACTAAAAACAATCACATACTATCACCCTAAAAGTCTAAGATTTTGGGTATTTGCCATGTGTACTGCCCCATCCCATGACTTCCCACTTCTGTAGCTCATTAAATTAACAGAAAGAAAACACCAGAAGAAAAGTCAAGTTGGAATTGCCATGGAGCTGCTGCTTTCCACTTCTGTAGGCCCCTAAATTCACAGGGGGAAAAAGAAAAACAACCCAGAAGCTGGAATTACTATGGAGCTGTTGCTTCCTTGCTGTACAATTTCCGTATAAGGTAAGCAACAGCTTCCTCATAGCAAAACTTACAGGTTTCCACAGCAAAGAATAATATTTATTTATTTTTTTTAGAAATAAATTGCTCACTTTTTCCATTACAGACTTTAACTCTCTTAGCAGTTCAAACCAGAAGCAAAACCAAGCTATTATCACAGCAAAAAGAGATATTGTAACTTAGCAAGTTACACTGTACACCAGTAGTCAGCCTGGGACGCCTCACTTGAAAGCTGCTAGAAGCCATTTAAAATGCGGCTGATAACCACAGCAAGAAAAATTAACAACAAACTTTGTGCTCAGCAAGCTGCAGAGAATGTGGCAAAGTTTCTGTTTAATGTTCAGTGTTGAGTTAACCTTTTGCCCAGTTTCAGCTCTCCCTACTTGGCAATCACCAACACTAAACGATAAAACAAGTCAGACCTTCAGCCACCACATAAGCTTTCCCTGACTTCCAGCAACAAAGTGTTTACAAACACTTTCTGTACATCCCTCTCCATCAGCAGGTCGGATTTTCTGGGAAGGCTCTCGGGGGCTGACACACACACACACACATTTGCCAAGCCCTGGGGGTGACACGCAGCTTCCCCAGGGCTGCAGAGGCACCGAGGCTCACACGGTCCCCGGGGATGGACACTGCGG
>NW_008685084.1:7585-12138 GCF_000695815.1 Acanthisitta chloris | reverse complement strand
TGGTCAACAGGATCAGGGAAGTGATTCATTCCTTGTACTCAGTGCTGGTGAAGCCGCACCTTGAATACCGTGTACAGTTCTGGGCCCCTCAGTTCAGGAAGGATATTGAGGTGCTGGAGTAGGTCCAGAGAAGAGCAATGAGGCTGGTGAAGGAACTTGAGTCCAAGTGCTATGAATGCTGAGGGAGCTGGGGTTGTTTAGCCTGAAGAGGAGGCTCAGGGGAGACCTAATCACCCTGTACAGCTACCTGAAAGGAGGTTGTAGTCAAGTGGGGGTTGGTCTCTTCTTCCAGGCAACCAGCAGTAGGACAAGAGGGCACAGACTCAAGCTCTGCCATGGGACGTTTACATTAGAAATTAGGAATAAATTTTTATGGTGAGAATAATCAGGCATTGGAATGGGCTGCCCAGGGAGGTGGTGGATTCACCATCCTTGGAGGCTTTTAAAATGAGATTGGATGTGGCACTTAGTGCCATGGTCTAGTAACCACAGTAGGATTGGATTTGATGATCTTGAAGGTCTTTTCCAACTTGGTTGATTCTATGATTCTACTATTCCATGTAACAGTGGTTCTTTTTTAGAAAACCTCATTATTAAACAGTAGTGCTGCTCTGTTCTGAAAATCAGCTGGGGTTGTAGACTGATTTCATATGAAAAGTGAGTTGAGGTCCTGTATAATGGGAAAAGATCAATTAGGTTCTACTGCCGAAGATTTCTTTGGGTCCAAAAGAAATACTATCCTGGTACGACAATGCTGGAGAACAAAGTTTTCTGTCATGCAAACTGAAAAGGATATGTAGCTGTCCTGCCTAGCACTGTCAATGGATGAAGGAAGAAAACTGTAAAAACAACATTGAAATAAATACACTTTATGAGAACAACATAACTGCTAAATTCATCTAAAGTCAATTGAAATAATATAGCTTTAGGAATTAGAGGTCAAATGAAGAATGAGTTTGACTGGGGCAAATGCCCAGATGTGCCTGGCTATGTTACTAAACTGAAATATTCCTTGGACTTAACCTTGTCCTGTGTATCCTTGCTTATACATTATAAAGACCTGTGGTGAATATGCTTCATACTGAGCAAACTCTGTGTATCTGGAGTTGTGTTGATATTCCTGAGAAGTCCCAAGGTGTAAACACCTTATTTTATGCAGGTTTTTTTGCTACAATAATTTAATTTTGATGAGGAAAAGTAAACTTACTTCAAGAAGACACTTTTGATAAACATAGGGCAACTTAGGATAAGTCAGACTAATCTAAGAAGGAGACTAAGTAGTGTTATAGGTAAATCTAAGTGTTCCTGTCTGTTTGAAGGAACAATTCTGAATTTATTACAAGGCCACTTGTAAATACCCAAGTACCACCTTGAACACATCAAGCCAGATATTTCAACAGCTACACTACCATGAATTAGATATGCAACAGAAGAGTATAGGGAAAAAATGCTATTAACTACTAATCATTATTAATATTGGCGTGACAAGACACAGCCCTGTTTTAAACTTTTTATCCTGTGCCCTAAACTTCAAACTTGCACTAAACACACATTTAAACTCTATCCAGCGATCATTTCTGGCAGACCTATGGACCAGCAGCAAGAGATTTATTAATGTTTAGACACTAAAATTCTCGAGTATTCCTTTCTATGATATGTGGCAATGTCTTTTAATAATAATAAATAAAATAATAAATAATTAGAGTAATAAAAAGAAGAAAAAGGGAAAATACTAACTACATTTAAGCCCCAACAAAAACCAACTCATCTTTAACCTTTGCTTAGTTTCATAATGCTCCCCATTACAATAAATAGAGGCCATCTTATCACAGCCCTCTTCAGGTGAGTCTGACTCTCCCAGACCTACAGCTATCTAGAAATAACATCTTGAAGTGCTGTGCTATCTCAGATTGTTTCCTTGCTTCAAGACGAGAGTCCTTTCTAGCACAGAGAGATCAATCTATGAATATAAGGCAGCAAGCTCTGCAGTGCTGCATCCTCATGTTGGCAATAGGTAAAGTTGCTGCTGGGGTTTTGTTGCTTACTAGAGACAGAAGTTGATAAATGTATGAAGTATTTAGATTTAGAAAACAGCTGCTTCTTTTCCTTACAGAATAGACTTTCAATATTATCTGTGCAACAGGACTTTCTGGGAAACACACATTCCTGTTCTTGGACAGGGTGAGCCTTTTCATTCCACTGATGAAATTTATACTATTCACACCAATCTGCCTGCCAATGCCTAGTATGGTGAGGCTGTGGATGCAGGAAAAAATGGTTAAAGTCTATTTTAAAATATTAATCTTTCACTCATACCTAGAATACCTTGCACCCCAGATTGGTTTGAAAACACTGATGAAACTTGGACTGATTTTGTTCACAGCTGCTGCAGTCTGTTTATGACATTTTCAGTGTTCCCTGTTACTCTCTGGACCTGCCCACTATGGAAGTGTAGTCAAGGACATCCATGGTTAAATTTTCCTTATCCATAATTAAACTTTTTGCTTACCAGAGGTGCCTGTGCTTGCATAGTTGCTGAAAAAGAATAAAGTTCATGGGCAGTCTGTGCATTGACTTGCAATAACTATACTGATGCTTATAAATCTAATGCATTGCTTTAATGCAGATGTTCCAGATAGATGCATAGTAGCAATCTCATCAGGCTATCTGATGCAAGAACTATAACTCAGTGCATGAAAAGAAGTTGTTCCCAACAGAATGAGGATATCGTGACTTGAGCAAAAGAAATAATGTGTCATAGAGAGGTCTACAGTATCAAAAGTAACTTGACATGAGAAATCTTCCTCATTTCTTGTGCCTTATCTTTTTGAGTCCATAGCATCCCAAATACCTGTAGCTGGGTTGTAATTGGGTAATCTACCTACCACAGCCAGATTGACTAATTCAAAAGTCTCTTGCTTTACACCTCTACCTGGACTTCCCAGCATGTATGTCACTGCTAATATCAGCTACTTCATGCAAAATTTCAAAAGTATTGTTGGATTGTGAACTGTGAATAAAGCAGATTTGAAATGCTGAAATCCTTGACAGAGGGGTATGTTTGCACTGCTGTGATAAATGCCTTTTAGTCTGTCTTTGTTTATACTCTGGGGTTATACCAGTTTAAGTGTATTAAATTTACTACTGATTGTGTTGTTATAGTAAAATATGCATATATATACCCCATATAGCATGAGCTATGTTAACCTCATTTTACAGCATGGAAGCATCTGTACATATCTGCAAAACAGTGTGGACATGCCAATATAAACTCCTCTGAACAGAGAGGTTTACTTTCATTTGCCATCAGAGTGCACCTGGCCCCTTAACTAGATTGTTTGTGAAACAACTGTTGAAAGGTCACTTCCCCCCCCACCCCCACCCCGTGTGAATGAGTTGTAATAGAATGGGAACTTGGTATTCTGCTAATTTTGATAGAGAGATGAACACAACTGATAGTTTCTCTATAGTCAGCAGAGCTGTGCGACAGCAAGCTGCGGTTGAATTTGAACTTTTATTTCTGTTTGGCCTGACTTGCATTGATCAAATCAGGCCCTCGATGCTCACTGCTTCCCCTGCATCCTCGTCTTCTGTGCACAATCTGGGTCGGGAGCTAGAGCAGGTGGAGTCCAAGGCTTCATCTGGTGGTGGGACTGCTTCCACACCTGGGTACAGGTAGAACACATAAACAACAAAGTAGGAGAAAGAAAGGGTACAAGCATTTGCAGAAATTTTTGCTTTTCCTTTGTGAAAAACTCTGGTGAGCCCTTGAATAACAGCACTTAGAAGTGTTTTGTACCCTTGGAGACACTATCCCCATGGGTTAATTCTGTGCTTCTTACTATGAAAAATGTATTGGTGCTGTCAAGAATGCTGAAAATCTACATCAGAGAGAGAAAAAAAAAGAAAAAATATTGAAATATTCTTCTAGAGAATACTTAATAACAAGCAAGTACCACAGCTTTTATATAATCCTAAATACTCTATATAACTAATACCTTTATATTTATTGTTTATGTTTCCTCAACCACATCAGCAAATGTCAGTATTACAGTAATAAAGAAAATTAAATGCCCCCCCCAATTTTATTTTAAATAAACTTTGAGCATCTTCATCTTTAGGAAAAATAACATGAAAGGACTAATTTATCTGACTTTTTATCACATCTCATGTTTTCACAGGTCACTTTGGCTCATCGGTAGCATCTTATTTCATATTCTTGCGCTGGATGTATGGAGTAAACATGATTCTTTTTGGACTGACCTTTGGACTTGTAATGCTGCCTGAGGTGGGAATCTTTCAAATTATCATTGAAATTGCCTTGTGAATATCTGTCTTTGCTATGACATTTCATAGCACTGGATCTTTAAATAAGATTGTAATCTCTTATGCTCAGTTTGAAAGTATTAAGGTGTACTAAGCCTGCTAAGATGTATATACATATATGTATAGGGTTGTGTCCTGGAAGTGTTTTCCTAAGCCTGGGATGACACAAGTGTGGAGGTCCTCCTTGGTGGTATTTTGGTGGGTGTTTTCTTTTTTTTCTTCTTCTT
>NW_008685084.1:0-7568 GCF_000695815.1 Acanthisitta chloris | reverse complement strand
GGGGGGTTGTGTTTGGGTATTTGTTGTTGTTTTTCTTTTGTTTCTTTTTAGGTGTTGGCTTGGTTGGTTTTGGTTTTGATAGTTCTATGGAGATCTAAACAGAGGAACTGAGACTAAGAATGAACCAAATAGAATATCTTGACTAAAATGTGCATTGCAACAGAAAGATGCATTCCAGATGCCTTAATGCTCACCTCCTGATAAGGCTCACCAGGACCACTCATGTTTTCCACTCTGTGCATCATCACTGTTAATAGCAGTGCTTGAGCAGCTGTAATTCAGACAGAAGTTACTTCTATGCAATGTAATACTTTTTGTTTTCCACTGAGCCACCACATTTGCTTCTTAAAAGCACAACTTATATGGAATTAAAATTATTGATCCATCTCCCATATTTCAATATTCTATATCCTGTCATCTTTCTTATTTTGTAGTATCAGATGGGAAAGAGACAGGTAGGAATTTCCAACAGCTTTGTCATACTGGACTTCAGTAGCATGATCCACCTTCCTTTGAAGCCAAATCAGAGAAAATGCCCAGCACTTTTCAGGGTGAGCCTGGAAAGGACCTTGTGAGGGCATGTACTGTGCCTGAGCAAGCATCTTGGCAGCAGAAGCAGTGGGACTGCCAGAATCCAGAAACTGGTTTCCATATATACAAATTTTAAAAACCTTGATAAAAATTCATGATGAAAGAAAAATTAATCTTCTAACCTTCTCTGTAACACAAACACCACTCATTAGAGAAAATTGGACCTTTCTGTTGCCTTTGCAAGTGCGAGGTACCGTTTGTCATCCCATTGATACCAGCAGAACTTTAAATTTAGAAAACACCATTAAATGTGTATACTCAGCACAGTTTCAATCAGTAATGTGAGGAGCAATGAAAAGAATTGTAGAAGTGGGCAATTCTCACTAAGGAGTTTAGGAGCACAAAAAAATTCTTCCTAAGAAATGACATATCACTGTCCTCTCTCTTTGCTGGTATTTTGCTTTAAAATATAAATCAATCTTATTTTTTGGTTTCAGGCTTTGATGGGTAAGCCATATGGCTCTTTACCTAGAAAAACTGTACCAAGAGCTGAAGAAGCAACTGCTATGAATTTTGCTACTCTCTATGATTTTAGTGTAAGTGCACAATCTTGCAATACTGCATATCCACATGACTTTTTGATTCATAATTACTTCATTATTTAATATTCAGTGATTTAATAAGAAGTATTTCAGGAGATAATTGGTAATAGAATTAATTTGCATATTTTTCCACAAGCTCTCTGTGTAGATTTGTTCTTCAGAAAGAAGCACATAATGAAGCTGGATGTCTACAGCATGTCCAGTATATGTAGCAATCCAAAGACACAGGGAGATAGCTCTAGGTACCAACTTTCCATCCCTTATGGGTGAATTTGGTCCTCTGTTTTTATGTGATCAAGATTCTGAATTTTAAAATGCAGTGTGAATTAGAAAAAAACCTCATCCCAACAGTAAATGAAAAGAAGTCCCTCTGTATGTTTTGTCTAAAACAAAGTATACTATTTTTAATATATTTTAGCTGATTTGAGACGAATATCTTAATTCTTTACTGTTGATGTGATGCCCAGTCTAGCCTGTGAATCTATGACTTCTGTACTGACAAGCTAATGGTATATTTCTAAATATGTCATACTGCTTTTTCTTCCTGAAAATTTTATCTAATACTTTTATGTAATTTTGCATGTGGCAGATCTATATAGTTGGAGACTATACAAAGATGTTACAATTTTGCATAGTCAGGTGGTGATAAATTTGATATTTCAATATGTTGGTTAGAAGACTGTATGTTTATGGCATACAGTCAATGTCATACTAAGGTACTCCACCTGTGAAAGCCATGTAGTTAAAGTTTTCCTTCAGACTAATAGAAGCAGTATCTATTGAACTAAGTGTGATTTCTGCCTCCATCTACTGCACTCGTTCCCTTCTGAAAGAAGGACCAGGACTTAAAGAGTTATGCCTATACATTTTTTTAAGCACTTGAGTTGTTTTAGCAATAGCAAGCATGAATATGATGTTGAAAGTAGACCCATTTATTGAAAAGATAAACTCAGGCACAGATTACTCCAGTTTACAGCTCAGCCCCTCCAGCTGTCCGCAGAACGTGTCATCTAAAAGTGGCCTCTCTGTGGCAGTCTGACCTGTGTGAGGTCATGTTCAACCCATGCAGGGTGGGAGACCTGTGGAGGCTGTAGAGCTCTACACAGGCAATCCCATGAGAGGCACAAGCATATTACATGCCTGTCTACTTTCCAACATAAGGAATGTTCTTGCTCTCGTCTTTCCTGAAGAAACATGACAAGGGTAGGATATCTATGCTTCTCATTAGTAATGCCTTTTTAAAATATGGTTCAGCTGTGGAGAGATCTTGTGACAAGCAAGATCCCTTGGTTTGTGGCTCAATACCTTAATGTGGACACTCAGATGATGCCCTATTGTGGTCCATTATTTAGCTTTCTTGGCTCTATTTTCAATCTTCAGCTACTAATGGAGGAAGAATCAGGTTTTCAGACAAGAGAACATCATAAAAAAGCTTGACTGGAAATACCGTTTCCTCATTTACATGTGAATCTTTCAGGCTTAATAACTGTAGACAACAGAATTTAAATAAAGTAATATGAACATAGAAATTATAATACTTGTATTTTGACTATAAAGTTATATAAAATGAATAGATTCCTTCTGCTTTATCTTGCCACATAAAATGATGGACTAACCTTGGATAAAAAGAAAGAATAGAAAGATCTTTCTAAAAATCTGCATATGTAACATTTTGCAATATCTGCTTCATGAAATGGCATTGCATCTGGTTTATCAGAAGTTGTATATTTAGTGACAGTAAGAATAAATCTAGATATGTAGCTGTGAAGTTAGATAATGATGATAAAATTATAAAATGAGAAATTAAAATGTTGGGGAGATATTGGAGAAAAAGAATTATAGTAACTTGAAGTTTTTTGAAAGAGAATGGAGACTAGAAGATCTTTATGAGGAAATAGGGACAAAGTCTTTATATATTTAAGAAAAGATGAAAAAGGCATGGTGGAAAGACAGGAGAAGTTTATGATAACTGTCAAAGCCAGAACCTGACAGCTCTGAACAAGAAAGTATAATAAACAATAATGAAGCAGTTAACACAAGAACAGATGCAAAGGTAATGAATATAGAATAATGCAATGAAAGAGATGGATCTCCTAAAATATTGATGGGGAAAAAAAGAATTTTCTGGAGGCATGTTGGATTGACAAATATTCCTTGAAGACAATAACATTTTTGCTTAAACAGCACAGGTAATAGTACCTTTAATCTGCTAGTAGATCTTATATGCTACCTCATATGTTACAAATAAATGAAGAAAATTGTTATTTCATCCTAAGAACTAAAAACAACCTCAATGAAAACCCAGAAAACCCCAAATCTCACCAGTCTCTAAGACAGTAAAGAAAAGAAAAGCTTAGCATATCTTTTGCTTTCTCTTTTATGCTTGAAATTGTACTCATGTTACTGACACGGCAAAGAAATGCTTTTGGATTTTGATATATTTTACTTGGAATTCAGATTTAACATTGCATGTTTTTCAGTTAATAATCCAAACATAAAAAGTCAGACTCTCAAGCCACATTACAATAACACATTCTTATCGTTCTTTATGTTAGACTCAGAAAGGAGTGAACAAGATATTTCATGCATGCCTACCTTTGCAGAGCTAAAGTTATTTCAAATCTTACGATGAAATACAGTGGGCAAACCCCAGGAATCAGCATACTGAATGGCACACATGAAGGAACTCTCTCTGATTTTGCAAAACACAGCGACTTAAAAAACATTTTAATAATTTGGGGAATCCAGAGGGCTCTCCAGAGCTGCTTTAGGCTGTATTGAAACTTGGGCTAAAATGGAATTATAGGATGTTTTAATGACCACATACATGCAAAATATATTCTATTGATTGAATTTGTCTTGACTAGTCTAGATGTTTTATTAGTGAATAGCAATAAATGTGCTCTGTCAGAATATTTACTTTATGAGAGGTGTATGCATATATATGTTATGTGTAGGCATGTCTCTCAAAACTAGTCTGAGATGAAGAAAAATCAGATGTGTTGATTACCAAATCAATATATTTTGAATAATATTTATGTTTACCATATATGAGTATTTGATTTTCAGCTTATAATTGTTAATTAGGTTTCTTGGAAAACCCTGTGACTCATTTAATGTATAGTAATACCTGCAATAAATTATTTGCATGTTTTGAAAAATATGTATGAGGAAGATGCTATTAATTTTAAGGAAAATGAGCAACTGAAAATCAGAAGGGAAGCAAATGACTTTTTAAATTTACAAACTCCTGAGTTTATTGTATAAATGTCAAAATAATGCATGGTCTATCCTCCAATTATATGGTCAAATACTATGTATTCGAGTTGAAATCACTACATCCAGCTGGAGTTCTGCCACTGCTGTGCCTGCACTGAGTTGTCTTTGTGAAGGCTCTGGCTTTGGTCTTCTTAGAGAAGGTGAATTCTTGATTTAATCTGGGGATTATCCAGAAGCTTGAGCTATTTGATCCATATTGATATGAGCAATTTCTTACACTAAATAAGGTACTAGTAAATTATTTTGAAAAATATGCAATCTGACAGATAGAAGAGAGAGTAATTCATATTAAGATATTTAGAAAATAAGATACACTTTGATTTGCTGAGAAAGACAGTGCACTTACATTGCAATTTTTGCAGCCTTGGCATGTGTAAAAGACCTAGCTACTGAATTATCACCCATAAAATGCAAATACCCATTCCTTTACATTTATTGAATGTAATATGAACCCAATGAACAGCAGATAACATTGCTAGAAAAAGAATGCATATGAGAATTTCATATCAAATAGGCTATGCAAGTAAATTGTAGCAGTGTGAAAATTAAGTTGAAATTCTGGGATTTTATCTGCAAGTAATCTGAAAAACAAATTTTGTAAAGCAATATGTTTTTCTCTTTACCAGCAGTATGTAGACAAAAGAGTTTTGTCTCATTAAATTGTAGATTGAGTGTTCATGATGAGTTTCAAAGATAGAAGATTTTGAAGTTGTGAAGTATTCTATGTCTTTTTAAATAAAAGGAGATATTTTCTCTTCTGTGAGATCTATTATGGTGATGATTTCAACTGATTTGAATTCATTGAAATGAATGTTTTAGTACATCATTATTGGTACAATAACTGATCACGTGCATAATTAAGAAATGTGACATAATTTTTGCTGACTTTTCAGGGCTTTGCACAGTATTCTGTACTCTTTTATGGTTATTACAATAACCAGAGGACAATTGGATGGCTGAAGTTCAGGATGCCTCTGTCATATTTCCTTGTTGGAGTTGGGTGTATTGGGTACAGCTTTATGATTGTCATTCGAACGTAAGTGCTTCCTTGGCTCTGGAATAAAGTGCATTCAAAATGGCAGATCTTTTTAAAAATACGTTAGTTGTCCCTGCCCATGGCAGGGGGAGTTGGGACTAGATGATCTGTAAGTTCCATTCCAACCCTTAAATTCTATGATTCTAATTGTAAGGACAGAAAAATGCAAGATCAAGTACAAGGCCAAAGTGATCTAAGATTCCCTCAATCTGTATCTATTTATCTGTTGTTCTTCACCACCAGCTGTCTTATAGAGCTTTGAAAGTGGGAACAAATCTTTACTGAAATAACATAACACTTATGAATGTCAAAATGAAAAATGAATGTCAAAATGAAAAATGAATGCAGCAAGTGGAGAAGAGTGCTGTCAGTCCATCTTTTCATCATACTTGACATCTAGTAGAATGTTAGCTAACATCCAGGAAATTAAGTTGTTCTACCCTTGAAGATACTTTATGTGAGTTAAACTGTTTTATGAAGTAGAACACAAGAAAGAAAGTAGCATAGGATAAATAATTCTGTGTGTAGCTCAGAGTCAGCAGTAAATGCTGTCACTTAATATAATCTTTAATATCCTTGATTTAAGCAAGATGGCTACCTACCACAATACTACAGTTAGCTCTAGTGTTTGCTTTCAAAAATGGCCATGGTGAAAAATATCAGAGCATTGCTGGTCAAGATTCAAAGACACTTGTAAATTATAGAGAAAAATGCAATTAGTCTATTTCCACTGGTTTGTGCTGAAGCAAGTATTTTTTATTTGCATGAGATCTAGATTAATTTGTTCTGTTTTTCAAATTATTTTCCTGCATAGGCCAAGTAGCATTTCAGACAAAAAAAAGAAAAAGGTCTTCAGTCACACATATGTATTTTTGGAGGAAAAACAAAGTGCTACAATAAAAAAAGGAATTTGTTTAGCTCAGAAATTATACTTTAAAATATGTTTTATAATGTAGTTGTCAAGATTAAAAAATTCTTAGTACCAGACTATTTTATTTGGATGACCATCACTCAGATATGAAAAACCCAGCCCAAACCCCCCAGAAATTCCTTCTAGCAGAAAAATGTTGTAGGTCAAACAAAGGAATATCGTTGAGGAAAAAATATATTGCATATGCCAGCTCCCCATCTGGCCATATGACACTAAGGCTGACCAATATTTAGGTAATCATATGAGAGTTCTTGCAAACTTCTGCTCTATTCTGTCTCTCCAGAAAGAATCACAGTGGTCACAGAAACTAAATGTAGTGTACAGGAGGTACTACCATTTTTCAGCTGTTGACTGAGGTCTGGGAAAGGCAATGTCTACATGAAAGAGAGAGTGAGAACTGTAAGCACTATTATAAGGTTTAGGGAAAATATTTAAATTTAGGGCTCCTCTCTGCAGCTCTTGCAGTGCATAATAGAAAACAGAAACATTTCTGGTCTCAAAGAAGTTATATCCTAACCACAAGATGGTTCATTATTTTCTTGGGAGCTCTTGAGAAGGAATTATAATAGTCTATAAACCAGAAGCAGGGCAGATCCTACGAAGAACCTTTCATGATCTCTGCCCTTCTGTATATGACCAACCCTCGTGTCGATTTATGGAAAGGCAGAAGGATTTTCCATATTATTTACTTACTATTCTCTTTCTAGTTTTGAGACTATGTATTTTACTGGACTGTTCAAAATGTGGTATGTAGAATGTATTAACATGAATAGCATAACTCTGCTGCATTAGTGAGCTTTAAAATAGGTGTTGAAATTTGCTGATCAAGAAATAAGTACATTCCTGAAGGGCCAATGGTTTGTACCCCACCAGTACACTCCATCATTGTGCTTAATGATTTGAATTAGGTGATAAAGAGTGCAGCAGCAAGACCACTGTTACTACATGAATGACAACCCTTTGAAACAGAGAATTTCAAAGTTAAGATTAAGCCAAATCTGAAGAAATATTTCTCTGAAGAAATAATCTGATCTTTCTGGATACTGTTATATATATTTTTTGTATGTGCATAGGAGATGAAAGTGAAGATACAAAACTATATTAGTGATATTTAAAATGCTATAACCAGGTTTTGTTCTGGTTTGTTATTTTAGAATATTTATAATATTTTGTTATATTTATTTATTTT
>NW_008685083.1:0-2534 GCF_000695815.1 Acanthisitta chloris | reverse complement strand
CTGCCTGCGCAAACTGCCACACTAACTGCCCTCACTGACGTGCCCCGTTCCTGTTCACAGCACTCCGGGTCCCATGTGCTCCCTGGGGAGGTTTGAATCTCCTGCCAACGATCACGGCCCTGCCCCGGTCAGCTGTGTAAGGCTCCCGCAGGCAGCCGAGCTCAACTTCAAATGGATCATTATAAGATCCTATATAATCTTTGCAGTGTGTGCAACCGCATCTTTTTGTGGCAGAAACACTAACATTGCTGATCCTTCAAAACCGGCAAAGAGGTCTTTGGAGCAGTCTCAATGACACAGGTCAACTCAGGGAACATCTACCACTGTGCTTCCACTGGCTCTCCTGCAAATCAAGCACACAGCCAGGAAAGCCTGAAACCTACCATGCATCGGATGACCTGCTGTTCTAGTCATGTCTGCCAAACCCTATGATAAATGCTACAGAACTTGTCACCTTGTAAAAGAGGGTAAGAGCACACACAGAGTCACCATGAGATCTGCTATTTAAAGTACATTTTTTAACCCAAGCCTAACGAGGAGTAACTTCTTTACAAGCTTCTTCCCAATCTTTAGTAGAAGAATGATGTCCAACCTAGGTTAAAGAATTAAACCTAATCTCTTTCAAGTCAAATAAGTAAGTAAATCAAAATAGACTACAGAAAAAGAATAACCATTTGGAATTACCAGTAAACAGAAAAATAAATTCCAATTTCCTACCTTCTTTTCTGGAAAAGAGGACTGTGTTTTCATCTGTCAAAAAAATGAAAGGAAACAAGTTTTATTTTTAGCAAAAATAATATGCAAAAGCACAGACTCTTAAAATCTAAACTTTTTCAAAATCATGCTGTACAGAGAATTACATTTATATTTAGGTATGAAAAAATTTAGCATAAGGAATATATTCAGATTCATTGAGTTAAAGAGTGTTTAGGAACAGTGGAAACAGGAAAACAAGTACCCAAACTGCAGAACAACAGGATTTCCCACAGCACAGCTGTAAGGAGCAGGCTGCAGAAAATACTCCATCCACTACCCAAGCTCCTTTATTATTTCACATTCCAGCCCACGTTAACTCACTAACACTCTGCAGCCTAATTCATTGCCTAGAAAACACAACAGTGCACTAACCGGTAGCTCAACCTGCAGCTGTTTTGCACAGCACTCTCCAGGGCCTAACCTCTGCCAGAAAAGCATTCCCTTTAAAAATATGTAGTAACTGGATTAAAAGAACTTGGATAGTAACAGCAAAGAATGAGCACCTGTGTAACTCTAGCAATCACCTCATTCTTGCAAGACATATTGCAATCTGGTTAAAAAGCTTGCATCCAAGAGCTGTAATGTGCTTTTCAAAAGGGGGTCTCAGTTTGTCTTACATGAAAATGCTACAAATCAGACTGCAGTCACAAAGCAGAGGAAATGCAACTTTAAACTCACTCTCTCCTACTAAAATCACATGAATGCTGACCCCTCCTTAAGTGAGGCTTATGCAGGCTTTACATACATTAATTTGTATGCTATATCAATTTTTATTAACTTATAACAGGTTTTTTTGGGTGGTGTTTATGCATGAAGGAAGTTTTACACAGATTACTTTTAATTATCCAGGTAAGAGTGTTAACTCTCTGCTACTATAGTTTATCATTAACCATGTCAGTATTGGATGCTTCCAGTAGAAGTGAGCAAAACGCTTGATGCGAAAAATATGAGGGTGACTGAAACCTGAGACACCAAAATCTAGCCAACTCTGTAAGGAAAGCTGAAAAGACAAAGAAGTAGCTTGGGAGTTTTGCAAAGCGAAAATAAGTATTTCACATTGTTGTGTTCATTCGCACCATCACCTGACGTGCTGAAAGCAGAGTTTTCAAATAAATGCTGGATAGCTTTAAGACTAAGCCTGCCGAACAAACCCATGGTTCGTTTCTTCCTCTGCCTGGGAACACACACCCGGAAGCAGTTCGTCAGCTGACCGGGGAAGGGAGCCGAGCATTACAAAGCGAACAGCGCCAAGTCCTCACCCACGGTGAATTATTAAAATAAACAAAACAAAATCTTAAACACGCCTTTCATTTGGCAACTTGAAATACCGTAAGGCTGGTTAAGGTTCACTCTCCAGGCTACGGACCTGCTGCAGCAGAGACACCTGACACGGCTCCGGATACGGCACGGTAAGGTCTCACAGGTGCTGCCCATCACACCATACCCAGCAGACCGAACACGATAACTAATGACTCACCTCCTGTTCCATTAATTCCCTGTGCCTCCTAGCCGCTTCGTGCCTCCACAGCTTCAGTGAAACCACCGCGCTAATTAGATAGATGACCACCGTGACAAACAAGAAGATGATTGCCGCAGTCTGACCTCCCTCCACGCGGCAAAACGATGCGTTTATCGGTGTCTTAAACAGCGGGTAGTAGCAGAGCCCGCCTCGGTTGGTATCGTTTACATACACGATGGCAGCCGACATGTAGAGGAGGAACAAGGCCACGTTGATGCCAAACTCGGTCAGGGGCCACCAGGTGGAATCGAGCAGGATG
>NW_008685082.1:2250-12953 GCF_000695815.1 Acanthisitta chloris | reverse complement strand
CAATGGCAGAAGTGCCTGAGGCGCCTGTGAGGGGCAATGGTGGGAAGCGCCTGAGGGGCACTGGCAGAAGTGCCTGAGACGCCTCTGAGAGGCAATGGTGGGAAGCGCCTGAAGCATCTCTGAGGGGCAATGGCAGAAGTGCCCGAGGCGCCTGTGAGGGTCAATGGCAGAAGTGCCCGAGGCACCTCTGAGGGGCAATGGCAGCAAGCAGCTCAGGTACCTCAGAAGCAAAGGAGGGAAGTGCCTGAGGTGCCCCGAGGGGCAATGGCACAAAGTGCTTCAGGTAGCTCTGAGGGGCAAAGGCAGGAAGTACATCAGGGCCAATGGAAGGAAGTGCCTGAGGAGCACTGAGTCCCCTTTCTGGTGAAACAAGCACCTGAGTGTAAACACAGCAAATCCCTTTCTTATTAAATAGTAATGCCTGTTCTTAATGCTGCATTGGTGTTAAGGGGCTGGAATGGAGCTTAGAGATCATCCAGCCCCAACCCCTGCCCTGGGCAGGGACACCTCTCACCAGAACAGGTTGCTCAAGGCTTCATCCAACCCGACTGTGAAAACTGCCCGGGTTGGGGCAGCCACAGCCTCCCTGGGCAACCTGTGCCAGTGTCTCACCACCCTCACAGGAAAAACTTCTGCCTGATATCTAAATTTCCCTCTTTCAATTTATCCCCATTGCTCCTTGTCCTGTCACTGCAGCTCCTACCCAAGAGTCCCTCTGCAGCTTCCCTGAGCCCATTCAGCTCCTGGCAGGTTGCTCTGAGGTCTCCACACAACCTTCTCCAGGCTGAACAGCCCCACCTCTCTCAGCCTGTCCTTGTAGGGGAGATGCTCCAGTCCTCTGATCAGCTTCATTGCTTCCTCTGGACTTGCTCCAACACGTCTTCCTTATGTTGAGGGCACCAGAACTGCATGCAGCACTCCAGCTGGGTCACAGGATTGCTGTGCTGGTCTCACTTCCTTCCCCTCCCAACCTGTAGGTGTGCCTGGCACTGCCCTGACACAGTCTAAACACACCACACAAACACCTTTCTTTCTTATTAAATGCTCTTTACTCGTATCTACATCCTGTTATTGCAGAAAGACCTCCTCTCTTTAAATACAATAAAGCTATCGAGCGGTGGCGCTCTGAGTCCTCCCAGTGGAAAGAGCCTGCTTTAGGCCCCCTCCCAACCTGTAGGTGTGCCTGGCACTGCCCTGACACAGTCTAAACACACCACACAAACACCTTTCTTTCTTATTAAATGCTCTTTACTCGTATCTACATCCTGTTATTGCAGAAAGACCTCCTCTCTTTAAATACAATAAAGCTATCGAGCGGTGGCGCTCTGAGTCCTCCCAGTGGAAAGAGCCTGCTTTAGGCAGTGTGCTCTCAAGGAGCTGTTTCTGGCTGGAACAGCAGCAGAAGTGGGTCATGGGTGTATTTTACTCCTTTAGTTTCACTTGTGCATGAATCTTTTGGAAAAATAAAGGCAAATTGCAGCAAACCTGTACTTTCGCACCCTTGGTCATTTGCTGAAAGATTTTACTGTGTTCGAGTTAATAACAAACTACATTTTGAGTGAACTTTGTGTTTGGAGCTTTAAACACCCAGTTCTAGCTCTTCCAGTTCCTTAAGGAGAGCAGCTTCTTTCTGGATCTTCTCCACCTAGAATGACAAAAAAAAGGTGTCACAGATGGAACTGATTATCAAGTGAACCTCAAATAAATTGCACAAATCTTATCCATACCTGGTTCTTCTCGAGCTGTTTGCCAGCAGCTGCCTGTTCCTTCAGCTGCTCGATTGCCTTTAGTTTCTGTAAAAGAAAATCAACCTAAGCAAAAAGCCACTAACACAAAAATATTGGAGAACCAAGG
This sequence comes from Acanthisitta chloris, assembly GCF_000695815.1. Lineage (NCBI taxonomy): Eukaryota > Metazoa > Chordata > Aves > Passeriformes > Acanthisittidae > Acanthisitta > Acanthisitta chloris. Next base: position 11,099 of record NW_008685082.1, on the reverse strand, counting down.
ACAGAAAAGTCTTAGAAGCTGCTGCACTTGCATGTAGAGGCAGGGCTCTCTGGAGGGCACATTCCCTTCAAGCACCTTCAGATGCTCAATCCAGAATTACCACCAATAACAGACATTTCTTTCAAGAACAAAGGACAGAAGAGTTCCTCATCCCTGAAGGAAACACCATGCACTGTCCCACTGGGGGACCAGATCCAAACCCAGGAATGACCCATCACTATCCCTCTTCACCACACACTCTCCTCAGAAAGCCTGGAGTGTTAATCCAAACAGTGATCATGAAAAGCAGGAGGTGGCCAAGAGAAACGGGAAAAATTATGTAGCCTGAATTGAACAATTTCCATGCTGAAATTATTTAATCCAAGAACTTGCAAAGGCAGTGGGTTACAAATTCAGATTACCACAGATGTCAATGCATCCTCCTGAGCACAGCTCACCTCATGCTCACACTAGGTCTCACAGTGCAGCCTGTGGAGAAATCCGTTAGAAGAATCATCCCTCACCTTTCTCAGGTTCTTTATCTTCTTGTCGAGCTCAGGGTGCCCCGTGGTGGTGGCAGGCGCGGCGTTTGGCGGGGTGTTCGGCGGGGCCAGGGCTGGCACCGTGCCCTGGGTCCCATCGGCCTTGGCCTCCTGCACACACAGAGAACAAACACACGGTCTAGAAAATACCTCTGACTGCACAGAGAGTGCCAAATGTCTTTCATCACTTTATCGAGGGATCCATCTAATATTTTTTCTTTCACCAGTTTGCTGGTGGGTTCCATTATTGATGTGCTTTCCACAAACAAAAGCTTATCTAGAACAGCTCACATGCTGTTTCCTGTTTAATTCCTACTTCTTCAAGACACCAACCATGCACAGCAGAGGGAAACAGGAAACATGCCACAGTAAGGGTGACATGACACACACATACACAAATGTTCTATAAAGCAGACTGGGTCATTGTCTCTGAGGCAAAAGAAAGGGCTCAAAACCAGTGCAAGAAATTTAAACAATCTTATTTAAAGAGGTTATTGCTTCAGAGCTTTGTAGAAATCGGCAGCTGACTTTTATCTACCTAGCCAAAGAACAGCAAGCCAAGAGGGGACAGACAGGCTGTCCCTGGTGTGCCCTGACCCCGGCACCCAGCCCATTCCCACCTCCCACCTAACACCAAAGCAAGCTCTGCAGAAGGTGAAAAGTCAGAAATACTTTGTCTTCACACTGGTTTCAGCTAACATTCACAGTGACTCACTAAAGCTGCTGCTTTTAAGTAGTTTGTACCTGCTTTGATCTGGCTGAACTCTGCTGTGCTCCCCACACTGCAGCATGTGTGAGACACATGGAAAGCTCCCAATGCACAGGTCACTGCTCTGAGACTGACCAGTGCCCTTGGGGAAAGCTAATCAACTAATTAACATCAGCATTGACAGAATAGCTTCTGCAGTACCTGTTTAGCAGCTTTCTTTGCTTCGTGTTTCCTTTGATTCTTGAGAGCTGTTTTGGACATTGGCTTATCACCTCCTGGGTGGGGCTTCATATTCTGGGGGGGCTCATCCTCATGCTGCAGCACATGCAAAATGAAGTTCGACACCTGCATTAGGTGTAGGCATGGAAAACCCAACACCTACCAAGACAACATCACATGCAAATATGAACCAGAAAGGAAGAGGAAGGAAAAACAAAGAAAGGAAGGGGGAAAAACAAGTATGCACTGAATGGAATAGCCAAAGAGTGTGAGAAGGGTTTCATACTCATCCATTTGAGTTTGGATGGAACCACCTTGTGTGTCCTAAACACAGGATTTCTGATTAACAAAATCATTATGTTTTCTATTTCAGGGGGAAACAAAATCCAAGAGGAATAACCCTGCACAAAATAACTTGGAGCTTGGCATTTTGCTGTTGCTGACAACTTCAACTCAAACTCCTGGTGACAAGAGAGGAAGACTAGGAGGGCAGATGGGCAATTCTTGGGGGACAGTGGGGACTGAGAAGGGAGAGTTGTTCAAGGTTTTTCAGGTAACTCTTATCTGTGGCACTGTATTTTTTTAATGCGTATGACAAGATTTTTTTCCCATATAAGTAAACAGAATTATTGCATCTTTCCCCTGCTCCCTCTGCTCATGGATGGTTTGCACCCCTAGCATGGCTAACAGGCTGTGCACAGCCCAAGTCTCCTCCAAAGCACCAAGCCAAAGCTCTCCAGGACTCCAATACCATGGATGTAGTTGTTAAATGGAATTACCTGCTACTCAGGCTACTTTGAAAACTTGCAGAGAAGAAACTCATTAGACAAGTAGGTCACTGTACTCAAATGTGTCCAAGCTGCAGGTGACTTGCTGATGATCCAACCTCCTTCTAGCAAGTAAACTTACCTTAAAACCCCCTCCAGAAAAGTGGCTGAGGGAGGCCAGTCAAGCCCCAGGCTGGCTGGGTGCAGACTGGTGAGTCAGGTCACCCTCATCAAAGGTTCCTGTCCTAACCAGAGTGCCCAACTTCACCCAAACCACACCTGCAGTTTAGTGTTCCAGTGCATGTTGCAGAGAGCATCAATAAAGCCTGAAAATGCTTTGCAAATGGACATTATTTGGGCCAAAGAAATGGGACTTTTCTAGCACAGATTCTTGCAAACCAAAGTGCCAAAGAAGGTTATCCGAACCCCTCCAAACCCACAAAGAGGGTTAATCAAACACCCAAAGAGGGTTATCCAAACCCCTTCAAATCCCCACAGTGCTGCTGTCAGCCTGGTTACTCTTCCCATGTTCCTTCTTAAAACCACACACGTAGGTGAGGCCAAGCTGCACACTGATGAGGCCACGAGACACAAAAGCTCAGCTCGCACAGGACACTGCTACTCACGAGCTTGGAGCTAGTCACAGGCTTGTTCCTGAGGGCAGGAGGTCTGTAGGCCTGAGCAGGCTTCGGCTCGGCGCTGGGCAGCTCACTGGGAACAGGCTGGTACTTCACAGCTCTCTCTGGGAACACGCCGTCCAAGAAGGGCTGCCAGGACACCTGCCACATCTCCTGGTTGTCAGGGACCTTGTGGGTATGCAGCACTGAGCCCGTGTAGTGCCAGATCTTGTAGCCGTTGCTGACACGGAGCCGCGGGGCACATGTGGCCGTCACGATGTGCTCTCCGTCCGGACACCAGGCGAAGTAGGTGGAATACGAGGCCACAGGCTTGGAGATGAGCCTGTAGTTTTTAACGTCCCACACCTCCATCTGTCCCTGCAGGTTCCCAAATCCTGCCAGCACCAGGATGTGTCCGTGGGGGCTGTAGTAGGCAGCGTTGCGAGGGCCAGTGCCAAAGTCAAACACGGGGTCACACTTCAGGTTGAAAACGGTGGCTTTGGCAGGCATGAAACCATACACAGCACAGAATTCCACGGAGTTGGGGCTCCAGGCAACGTCATAAATGGGGCCATCTTTTGCTGGAGCGGAAGCAAAAACATGCAGCTTTTGGGAGGCTGCATTTTTCCAGTGCAAGCCAAAACAAAACCCAGAGCCATTCTTCATGCTTTGCTAAAATACTGTGATCTACTTATTGACAGTGACAACTAATTCTGCTACCAACAGAGGAGAAACAACCTTTTATCCTCTGACAGCTTTAGTTACAGTTCGCAACAACAACTGCAGCCACTCGGAATTACCTCTGTGGGGGCAGCATCAGCACTTTAACAGTAAGCATAGCTTTTCATGTAAAAAAAATCCTCTACTTTTTGTCCTCAAGTATGACCTCAGGACCTTCTCAAACTCTCCCACTGGAAACCTGCGAAAACAGGAGTTTTATACCAGGTGGATAATGGTTCCTCTTTATGGTAAGAAGTATGGCATAGCCCAGATTTGCAGACGTTAGCAGTAGTGACCTAAGTTATCTTTGGACCACGCACAGTATCTTATAAGCCAGATTTTAACAGGAGCACACAAAAATGGTGTTACACATAATGATCAAAACCTGGTATTGCTAGGAGCTATTCTGGGGGTTGGAACGTGAGGAGGTACTGAAGAACAATGAATTAGTGATGAAAACTAAACAATAGTAAATACAAACCACAGGACATTATGACTCTGTGATCTGGATGTCTTTGCCTGTAGTTCTGGTAAATGCCACATGCATTACCGAATCCTGAAATCGAGAGCTGACCCAAAATCTTAAACTGAGTTAAATGGTTCATTTCTGTTGTCACTCTGAAGTCTCATTATCCTTAGGAACGAGGCTGATAATCACACTATATATTCCCCTTCCAAACCTGTTCAGTGACATCAACTCAGTGCAGCTCAGACAGGTGTGACAGAGAATGGCACTTGGTGACAGCAGCTGGAGAAAGCTTTGAGTACCCTGTCCTGGTGGGAGGTGTCCCTGCTAGGGCAGGGGGTTGGGACTGGATGCTCCCTAGGTCCACCCAAGCCCTGAAGACCCTGCAGAGCCCTGAGCACTCACGCAGCTGCACGACCGCGCTCTCCCCGTTGGCCGCGATGTAGTGCAGTGTCTGTTCGCCGTAGTACGACGCTCCCGTCTTGTCCACCTCGGTGCTCGCCACCACCAGCACTGCTGTGGCTGCAGGAACACACAGGCAGCTCAGCACAAACCACACCACACAGGGAAATCAGCTTCCTTAGGAACTCTAACTGATTGCTTAGGTAACAGCATTAGTATCATTCTTTCCTGAATTGAACTGCTCCCAAGTGTTAATCCACATGGACCAAACACCTTCCTTTCTCACATGCAAAGTGTAATCACAGTCTATGCATTCACTGTTGGATCACAAGCAAAGGAACATACTTTGCAGACATAAACCAATATACTGAAATATATTAATCTATGAATATTAAAATCATTAACCTAAGGCAGAAACCAAAGATCCTGATCAGCCCTTGAATAAAACGTTTCATCAGCAGATGTTCTATGCACATCTGTCAGCCAAAGCTCTGTGCCCATATGTGGATTCTAGTGTGTGCAACTCCTTCCCTGTATTCCCAACGATGTGGGTTTAGGCAAAACAGTTCGTACAAGATGATTCTGAACAAACATTGCTAACAAAGAGCAAAGCACAGAGGTCTGTCAGCTTAGTCCAGATGGGATATGTCTGTGTATGTACAATTTTACAGGCTGAGGTTATACCAGACCATACACTGCTCTTATGTTCACAATCTAAATACATTATCCACACAGAATGCAAACTTAGATACATAATATATAATTATATACCTATCATATAGTATACATAATAGCAAAATATTGCCATTCAACTGCTAAATTTACCAACATGTACAGAATACTCTCAATTACAACATACAAGCTCCTGGAAGTGACAGCAGAGTGCTGAGCACTGTGCTGGAGTTAATGGCTGTGCTCAGGCTTCATCTGCATATGCAAATCAATCACAGTAAACAAAGTAATTCAATCCAAAACAGGCAGAATACCGAAATGTCAACACACAGCTGTTCTACCTTTTTTGTTCCACAGCATCGTCACCTTGTCGGCCTTGAAGAAGCTCTTGTTGGCCAGTGCTGACGATGGCCCCCCAAAGTTGGGGTACTGGTAGAGTCTGACGAAGGACGGGGCACCTTTGCTGCCTGGGACATACACAGCCACCTGCAACAGCCACAGCAGTGGGGAGCAGGTGAGAGCCTTGCTGGGGAGAGCTATTGCCAGTATACTGTGCTAAAATCACTGCTGTTTTCCTTGAAAAAAAACAAGGGAAGGGTGGGAAAGCAGAGCAGGAGTACCTTGGTTGGCTGTGATCCCGGGGACAACACAAAGTCGCTGACCTTCTGCAAGTGCAGCTTGTTTGCAATGGTATCTGCCAGGGAAAAGGTCACAAAGGGTGACATTAATGACAAACCACATTACCTCCTATGGGGCTGTATTGTGGGTATCAAAGACCAGTAAGGGTAATGATGAAGGATTTTTCTCTCTCCTCACACCCTCGGGGGATGACTCTTCCCAGTAGGAAGCACCCAGAGGCCTGTACTGGGCTAACACTGCCCCTTACCCAAACAACTGATGGAATGTGCAGTGCCAGCAGAGCTCCTGCTGAGCCTGACATTCCATGCTTCCCACAGCTCAGTTAGTGTCAGCGGGGATAATTCCCAGCAAACTGCACTTATCACAGCCATAATTCTTGCATCAGCTCTATATTTCAAACAAAACAAAGAACACAAAACCAAACCACACACCACTGGTCTCCCCTCAGTTCTCTTTAATTCCTTTACAATTTTGTTCTAACTAACTTCCATCTTCCTGCTTTTATCCTCCCCTTTCCCTTTTCACCCTCTGATGACTCCAAATATTCTACCACCAGTGATAAACCTCCTTAGTTTTCAGGCTCCACTACTTCATTTTTGCCATGGATACAATTTTTTAATGAGCCATTTTTAACATTTTATTGACAAAGCACACACAACCCAAAGACGTAATCTCAGATCATGTTCTCTACTGACAATTTCCTGATCTCATTAAATGAGAAGCAATATGGAATCAGGTCTCTAACTAAAAATTAGATGCAATTCATACCACATAAATTAGTGAAAACACACTTCATTGAGCATAATGCTTCTGAATTCCAAACTCATATAGAATGCAGGCAATTTTTAAAGTAAAAAGCAAGCATAATGCTTCTGAATTCCAAACTCATAGGCAGGCAATTTTTAAAGTAAAAAGCAAACAAAAGAAGAACTGAGGAAAGCCCTGTGAACACAAACCACCCCCAGAAGCACCAGAATTTCTAGCATGAATGAGACAGGGAAATACTCCCGTACTGAAGTTGTTGTTCTCAAAGAATTGCACTTCGTTGTTCACATTCCTGGCACAAACGCTTTCGTCATCTGACCAGCAGGGACACCTGCAAGTCAAGGGGAAAGACACAAACACTGAGGGATGCTCAGCTCTGGCACTCCAGGACTGTTTCCCCCTCCATTTTTAAAGCCCAGCAAGTTCAAACACGGCACATTTCATAAGGACAAATGACATCAGCATAGCAAAACACACACAAATGGACTGAAGTTATTCTCTGCCCACCCTTCTTTGTGGTGCACAGAGTGAATTCAGAATGCACTACACCCAGAACTCACAATGAACTACACCCAGGCACTCACAAGCACAGACACTGCCTTTCAGCTAGCAGCAGGCACTGGTTTGCAAGCCAACACCAACCAAAAGCTCCATTTACCTGGACCACATTTTGGAAATCACATTTCTTTGCAAACAATTAGCACCTGAATGGAAGGGACATTTACCAGTTCTGCTGTTTCTTCTGGATGAAGGACTTCAAGCATTTTCCAGTCCTCAGATCGTGGAGCTGCAGGTTGGGCACTCCTGCTGTGCCATCCTTGGCAGCTGCGAAAGAACAGAGTGGTCTCTGGGGATTAAACTGCTTCACCATGACATCCCACCCTACTGTCCTGTAAGCACCCAAACATGCAGGAACCTCTTACAGGCAGCATCCTACCCCCGAGGGGCCAAACCCACAACCGGTGACTGCTGCACCCATTCACCCCAGCCCTGTCTGCAGAAGGAGCTCACATTTGGAGGTGCAGAGTGTCTGCTCCCTGCTGCCAGGCTGGGACCAGCAGCACCTGAACAGCTTTTTAGCACCTGTTTTGTAATCAAACCCAAACCTAACCTTGTGGCAAATAGTGGAGGCATGTTCTCCACTCCTGTTTTGCTCCCACAGCAGTGCCATGACTTTATCAAACCCACTGCAGCCACAACTCTCTCTTCAGGAGAGGTGTTTATAACATGTCATGCACTTGCAGAGTGACTGTCAGCATGTGCACTCTGGTGCAGTGCTGGTAAGGATGGCACACACCAGATGATCTCAGGCAATGCCATCCCTCCCTCCCTGCTGCACTGTGCACCTCATCACCCACAGGGTTTTCTGCACTGCTCATTTAGCCACTGTATGTGCTGCAGAGAGCAGTCAGGTCCTGGAGAGCCTGCACCCCCCAGTGGTTTCCCAGATGGTGCAGTACTCACTGGCATAGGCCTGCCACGTGGCCAGAATGTTATTCTTTGGCGAGAACTCAAGGCAAACAGCCTTTGGGAGGTCGAAGGAACACAGCAATGCAGCACTGGTGACATTGACAACATTCACTCTGCAAATAAAAGGGGCTATCTCAGTAAAACATGCTTACAGCAGTGAAGAAATAGCCAAGGGAACTGGTCATACATTTGACTCCTCTAGATCTGTCCCAAATTTGGCCAGTGTAGCAAAATTAGAAGAGCTTTTTTCCCCCTCTTGCTTTGACTAGGTTTTTGCCATTTTAAAACCATGACAAAAACCAAATGAGAGCACTGGTCAAAGCATAATACACATTTCTATCTGCAGCCAGAGACTGAACTCTACAATGCACCTGGTCTGTAAAAAAAAAGAACCTGATGATGTTGGTACCTAAGTGCACAGACTTTTCATTTTCTTTAGACTTTACGAATGGATTAACCCCAGACGCCAGGCACTGGGAGCTATGAACAGAGAAACAACCAAATAAGTAAAGCACACCCAGACTGCACAGGCATGGGTGTGTTACAAATAAAACATCATCAAATATTTCATGTGATAGGAAACAAAGCCACCGCTGCAAGTAATGCAAAATCCCCCTGCATTCACAGTGTGTGTGCAAACACTTGCACCCACAGCAATCACCTTCATAGACAAGACCAAATGGGGCATAACTGATCCAGTTTATGTCCTACAAACAAAAGGTTAGAATCGTGAAATCCACCCACTTTTCTCCATTGCACCAGGCAAACAGGGATCCATCCTTGCTGAAAGCAACAGCTCTGCAATTCTTTCCAGAGTCCCTAAAGAAACGAGAAATACATGAGTGTTCAGTACTGCCCAGGTTACGGTCTTTTAACCAGAGC
>NW_008685082.1:0-2233 GCF_000695815.1 Acanthisitta chloris | reverse complement strand
GCTCTGTGCCACAGTGCAGTCTCTGCTGCCTCTGCTCAGGGACTGCTACCTGGCAGTGAGACCTCAGCCAAGCACAGAGCCTTCCAAACATCAGTATGCTGAACGAGTGACAGTAAGAAATAACTCACTTATGTTCACACATTTTCCAATCCCAGATTCTACCTTTATTTTTCACAAGCTGTTTATTTTGTGCAAAGCAGAGAGGCAGAGCCAGCAGTACCTCTGGAAGGCCGTGCTTTCCGTGAAGCTGGGGGGGCCATTCACCATGTACAGCCCTTCAGACCCTCTCACTGCAAGACAAAACAAACAGCTCAGTTCAAACGATGAAAATGGCCAAAGCACAAGTGTTTCTAACCTGTGAACCCTGAGACAAGCACACACTTTCCCCTGCATGCTGTAAAGGAAATCCAGGACATTATGCACAGAGTCAGCAGGGCACTGTGGGATGGTGCTGGGGCAGCACCTGGAGCTCCAGTACAGCACAGGGCACCTGGGGCACCAGCTCACTGCAGACAGCTCCTCTGTGCAGCCAAGGGCTGAGGGAGGGGGCACAGCTGCTTCCAGCCATAGCCCACCCTCTGTACCCACACCATCTGCTCCACTCTGGCCAACACAGCCTTCCCACAGGGCTGTGCCAGGAACCAGCCCACCCCTCTGCCACACAGCACTGGTGCCAGTGCCAAGGGGGGAGCAGCAGCACTACCAGGGCAGCAGGACAGACCCAGAGCAGGTGCATGGCTCAGGGGATGAGGTAGGGGTAGCCCCCCAGCCCACCCTGCTCCAGCAGCTCACAGCCAGGAGGTTACTATCCCCCGGGCTGGGGACCTGGAGCCTCTGAGCAGACTCACAGTGAAACAGTTTTTCTCGTCTACATGCAGTTTCCTGTGCCTCAGGCTGAGCCCATTGTTGGTTGCCCATCCCGGGGCACACACTAGGACAGCCTGGCTCCATCCCTTGGGATGGTCCCACACCACAGAGCTGCTGCACCTACAGGAGGAATGTGTGGGAGCACATCCCACCCCACGACTTACTCAGCTCCCAGCCCTGCTGCAGGAACCTCTTCCATCCAGCCTGGCTGGCAGAGGCTGGAAATGCCCCATGGCTGCAAGAGCACCCAAGGTCCTGCACTACGGAGCTCCCAAGGGCTGCCTGGATGCTCCCTGGGGAGGGGATTAGCTGCCTCCACACAGGACCAGCACTTGCCAGAGAAGATTACAGCAGGCTGATATTTCTGCTGACACAAGATATTTGCCCTGTTGTTAGTCTCAGCATCGAAGCTCAGCTTGGAAAACAGAAGACATGGAAGAGATGTCAGTATGAAACATGTTCCAGATATCATGTTCTGTCGGGGACATCACCAGGAAACAGGGAAAAAGCACAGGTTCATGCACAGCAGGTGTGCAGGGAATTAAACACTGTTTTGTTAGTTCCATTACAATCACGTAAGAATGCAAAGCTAAGCCCCAGAACAGGCCATTGCCACACAGGCACGTGCTGTGCTGTACTGAGGTGACAGTTTCACTGCCAGACATGACTGCAGGAGCTCGGGGAGAGGTCCCAGCTGGGTCTGGGGTAGCACAGGGTGTTTGGTGCAGGTGTCACTGCACACAGGACCCACAGGCAGATGAATCAGCCCCTGGACACAGTCACAGCTGCCCCAGACTGCCACAGCCTCATCCCGTTCACCTCAGAGCACTGCAGAAACTGACTGATGGAAAACACCTCCAGTAACAGTTTGCTGGATGGCAGAAAATACTATTTCACTATACTTCAACATTCACCTGCTCCACACCTCATTGGGGTGCACCATGTCCCTGTCGGACCCCAAGGGACTCTGGTAACACACCTGGAACAGGACCCGGGAGCTGTGCCCCACCTGGACCCTGTTCCCCAGCTCCTCTCACACTCCCCACTGAGATCCACTCTACAACACGTTACGGACAGCGATGAGCAGCCCCAAATCCACCCCGAGCAGCTGCAGCCCCACGGACCCAGGGAAGAATCACCGTGCAGGGCTTAGAACGCAGAAACGCAGGACAGGAAAGATACACAAGGAAAGATCCCTTGTGTCAGGGGCAGCACAGACAGGGACAGACTGGAAAGGAAAGGACGCCGAAAGGAGTTCCACGAGTTCCAACGAGAGGCTCACGGGACGCAGCGCACGTGTCCGTGGGTGAGCTACCGGGAGCAGATCACTGCCCGCCGGGACAGTGCCGGGGCAGCCCCGAACGGC
>NW_008685081.1:0-1695 GCF_000695815.1 Acanthisitta chloris | reverse complement strand
GGGCCCCTCATTCTTTCCTTCCAAACTGAGTCTCCATTCCAACCCATAACACTCTATGATTCTATGGTATGGGTGGTATGGTATGGATACAGGATGCTCTAAAGAATCCTGGTTAGGGCCCCTCATTCTTTCCTTCCAAACTAAGTCTGAGATTTTGAAAAATTGGATTAACTAAGCCCAAACAAAAGAGTGGAGAAAAGGACTGTCTTGGTAAATCTTCCTTTTCTTCCTTGGCTTTAAGCAAGCATGGAGCTGCAGATAAAAAGCAGCTTACCAGAAACAAGCAGCATTTGATCAGCACTCCTGACCTGGCAGCAGGAGGGAGCCATGGATACAACAACAGGAAAATTCAGCAGTCACCCATTCCTGACACATCTCTCCAAAGGCTCAGCACCTCCCCATGTGTGTAGAAGACACCTCCAGCCTGTGTGGAGAGCCCTCTCTGAGAAACCTCAGACAGCAGGTACAAAACCAGAAGGATTTCACCCACTACAAGAAACACCGTGCGAAATCAACCCTTTGTGAGACAACAGCTGAGTCTAAACCACCTTTACCCTTCAGTTTGCTGCTAAAAGTTGCCAGCTCAGTGCCCTTCAGTGTTCTGTGAGAGTGTGATCAATCTAGACACTGATTTCTCTGCTATTAAAAGCATACTGGGTTTTCTCGAGCCAGCAGCAATTATGTTAATGGCACCTTCAGGTTTTGCACTCCCCATCTCTCCTCCCTCCAGCTTGGCCATTTGATGCATTTCAATTTTCTGACCACATTCATGACATTCAAAACAGCTCTAAGCATGTTCAGGTCAGGTCCAACCTCAGGGAAAGTTCACTGTTTCCCCAAAGCAAAGGTTTTTTTCCATCAGATTGGATTATAAGATTAGCACTAGTAACCCATATTGGTTATTACCATACAGAAAATAGTTCTTTTCCCTGGGTCTAACCCTGGGAATAAGTAGAGGCTCAGGGATCTGTCCACACTCATGGACTGGCTCACCTTGTCCTGATGCTCTTGTCCCAGCAGGATGGGAATATCCTTTTAACCAATCCCAAACACACTGAGCCACTTTCCTGTGGATTACGCCTGGGAAATATTTGTATTTCTAAGGTGGAACAAAACCTAAGCAAAGGAAAATTCATAGAATCACAGAATTTTAGGGATTGGGATGGACAAAAATTGAGCTCCCCAGCACTTCCACCATGAAATAACACAGTTCCTATCATTTTTTCTAGGCACCTTCCTACAATCTGTAACTATCAGCACAATCTCTGTTATGTGTTGTATTTCTTGGCCATAAAACACTAACGGATAAGAGAGGTTAATACCATATCAGCAAGGGAAAATGGGATGAGTGATTTGCCCTCTCTTTGTAGCAGTAAAAATTCGCTGTCAAAGAGATTTTCTACTTGGGAATAGCCTGTCAGCTGGAATTGTTCTTTTTTTCATGGAAACATATCTTACAGCCAGCAAATACCTCTCCTGACAGAGACAGCACTTGTGTCTGTGCAGTCAGAGCACAACAGAGAGCAACAGCTCAGTTCTTGCACACCTTTAACACACAACTCTTTTGCTTCTTCCTACAGCAAGAAATACAATCTCCTTGTCATGAGCTCGGTGCAAATCCAGGCTGGGACTGCCTGGCCAAATGTTAGGTCTGAGAAATAAATTGAGACTGAGATCCAACCAGGGCAAGGGCAG
>NW_008685080.1:0-7058 GCF_000695815.1 Acanthisitta chloris | reverse complement strand
TATATGGAGTCTATTAGCATAACGCCGCCCCGTAATACTTCTTGCCGCACAGAAACATCATTCTACAAGTCCAGCCCTGGTCAGAACATGTTTTACCCACCAGAGTTAGAAGCAACATCAGGAGGTTCAAAAAATCCTAAGATTGTTAAAATCTGTGTTTTTCTCAAAGAGTTTATTGGGCAAAGTTATATAGTATTGGCAGCTTCTCCTGCCCACACAGCTCTTGGGGATAAGAGATGAGAATAAATATATTAAAAAAGAATCATGATACTTGAACAGCTATTTTTATTTTGAATTTGCTACCTTTCAAGTCAGTATACCAATTTTAGAACAACAGTTACTTTAGACATCACTAGAGACAATATCAAGAGCTTAAGCACCTAAGTTTCTACATAACTCCAGTTTTTACCTATTTTTCAAATGTAACAAGCTCATAACCTTTTTGAGCGGACACATGTCATCTCTTTTGCAGTCTTTAACCAGCTGCAATCTTGTCCACATCATATACTTCCATATCTTTCTAAGGGTTTGAAAATCTCCAGCCATTCCACATCTGACACTGGCTTCCAACATCCATCTCTGCTTATGATGGAGCTATTACTACAGGAATCAGATTCAGACTTGCAAATTGCAGCAGGAGTCTCTCTGCTTTTCTGGTCAAACTGAATTCCAAATCTCTCTTCCCAGGTTTTGTTTTCCTGATCAGTTTCCTCAGAGGTGATGATGTTTCGGATCAAAGTACTCTGCAAATCTGCACAAGATCTGATGTTAAGCCAACACTCATAGGAGGGCAAAGATGGCTCAAAGGCTTGTTGGTCTCTGCTTTCCACTCCTTTGTCACCAATTTCCTTGTTTCTCAATGGCCTTGTGTTTGCCTCATGGAATCCTTCATTGTTTAGCTCATCGAAGCTTGATGCAACATCCTGCTTTTCTCTTTCTTCCACAGGGACAGCCAAGCCTTTCACAACTCTCTCACACCGGTTTAGGAACACTGAGGTAGTTTTCTCCAAGTCTGATGCACTCAGAAACTCTCTATTATCTACTTCACACATCTCAGGGGTGGTTTTTCCCCACTCTTTGCACATGCCGTGGGTGCCTTCAGTCTTACCCATGTGTGTCTTGCTGTGGCTTCCAGGAGCAGGGAACCCCACCCCTATGCTACAACAGCACGATAAGAACAAGTCAGAAACACTGCAGGGAACGAGCATCCCCACACTGTATACCTAAAGCTCTGCACTACCAGAGGCTCTTGCCACAGCTCTGTGGTACTTCACATACTAACAGGCAGCTGGATCCTGCCAAAACCTGACAGTCTGCTCATATTTGCTGTGACTTTCCAAACTGAGAGTTGTCTCATGTTTTCTACAGTGTGGTGATTCTGTCTGAAGCTCCAAGGTGTGCACCAATAGGTTAATTTAAGGTTTACTTCCTAAAATAAACTTTGCTTTTGAAGCAGTAGCAGTGATCCAGTTTAACACCCCTTCCACCAGACTATTGCATGAACTAAAACATCATGAGCTGTATGGCCTGCTACAACACTTTAGTCTGTGGCTGGTGTTCAGTGTCTCCTGACCAAATAAAAAACAAGGTACCCAACAGCTTCACCAAATGTTTGTGGTCGAGTTCAGCAAAGCCATCTTGCCACAGCACACACCTCTGTGAGGATGTTAGCTCTGCCTGAACAGTGAAGTCTCTCTCTGAGAGCAAACTATTTTAAAAGAAATGCAAAAAATTACCTCCTTCCATGTGCTGCACTTTGCCTTGAGCCCTGAGAGCTCTCCAAGTTGATGTGAAGAAACTCTAAGTCACACTGCTGTTTTGTACAGGTCTGTTAAAGACAGCAATGGGCATTCATGGAAGTCTGGAGTGCAAGAAGATCATCATTCTCAGGTACTAACACATTGCTTGTCTTCCAAAAACAGCCTTAAAATGTTTGTATAAACCAGTACCTGTAGTCAAATCATCATCAAAGACTTCCAAATCCGAAGGGACATCTCTGTATGTATTTAGGAAAATAACATTCTGCAGGACCTCTCTTAGAGCCTGCAGAGCTCTTCTGATAGAACCACACTGAACCATGAATAAAACATCATTACTATTACCTGATACTTACTACATGTTGTTATTATGTTGTTCACAGTTATAGAATCACAGGACATGGATGATGATCATGGGATTCAGTGTGCACTGCAGGGGAATTTTTGTGAAGCTAATGAAGAAGATTAAATTGCAAATAATTGATGGGTATGTTAACAAATGGAACAAGCCTTGAGAACCTCAGCTGACTGCAGGGGAAGGCACAAGGTTTAAGTCTCCCTTGGAAAACAGATCTGTCAGTACACCATGTCCCAAAGGCTGCTGAGTTCACCTTGGGCAGGTGTGTACACCCCACTGCCACTGCCCTTCATGTGGCTCCTCAAGCACCAAAGGCTTTTAAGTCTAACCCCAAATAAAATAAACCAACATTCTACAGGGATCCCAGCAAGGCAGGAACAGCAAATGTGGTTTTTTCCCTTAATTAATAGTAGCTAGACCTAACTTTTTAATACTGTTCCATGCAGATGTGATGTTACTGCAAATGCTTTTATAACCTGAGCACAGAAACACGACTGGGGTTGTACCTGCTGCAGACTGGACAACTCTGTGTCAATCCGTGTCTGTTTAGACTTGGCAAACTGATAGAATCGATCCATTCTCTTTGCTTTCTCCACTGTTCCAAAACACATACAAGTTTCGAATTACTACAGTGAACAGACACAAAGCAAGTGAGCTGCTAACACCATGTCTGTAGCAGTAGCAGGTGATGCCTAACCCAAACAAAGCATTCTCTTAAAATCAATGGGATGTTTCCTCTCCAAATGAAAAGAGCACAAAACCCATAAGTAAACAGTCAAGTATTTTCCTTGGACTTTTCCTCAGCACCTGGATTTGTTTTACTAGCAGCAATGTTGTGCTTCATTGACTGACTTATTTAACTTTTTTATAAAGGAAAAGAAAGGGAAAAAGGGGAAGTGGAAAAGGAAAACAGGGGAAAGGGAGAAAGGGAGAAGGGGCAGAGGGGAAAAGGGAAGGGGGAAAAGGGAAGGGGGAAAAGGGAAGGGGGAAAAGGGAAGAGGGGAAAATTTAGGTTAGATATTGGGAAAAAGTTTTTTCCTGTGAGGGTGGTGAGACATTGGAACAGGTTGCCTAGGGGGGGAAAAGGGAAGGGGGGAAAAGGGAAGGGGGGAAAAGGGAAGGGGGGAAAAGGGAAGGGGGAAGGAAGGGGGGAAGAAGGAAGTGGGAAGAGGAAGGAGAAAAGGAAGGGAGGAAAAGGAAGGGAGGAAAAGGGAGAGAAGAAATTCAGTTAGTTAATTCGAATTCATGCTTGTACAGAGAAGAGCTGGAAAGTACTTCCCAACACTATTGTTTTTAAAATAATGAGACATGGGATCAGTATCTGGCAAAGGTAATGGCAAGGAAATCACCTCACAGCAGAGGACATCTAAGGCCACCTAAGCTTCCAATGTCTATATGGCTTGTCCCTAAGAATACTGCAGTGACCCTCATCCTGCCTTTCTCACCCACTGCAGCACTGTTCCCCTAGCCCAAAACCAAAGTGGAGGTACCAGAGAGAACAAGCTGCAGTGTAGCCAGTCCTGCATATTAAACCAGTCTAAACCAAATCCAACAGTTAAAGAAAAGCAGGAGAGAAATGAATTTGTAACCCTCTGCTTCCATACAAATACCAGAGGGAGTAATGGGCTGGTCAGTTCATGGGACCTAAGCTTTAGGTTTTGCCTTTCTTCAGTAGGTCTCTATTCTATGCAGAAGGGAAAAGGCTACCCCCATTTATTGTATTAACACCATGGGAGACATGAAAGTCTCAATAATTTGTGAAAGAATCCTTTCAGCCATTTTTTCCTCCTTGTATAATCACTTTGGTGAACTTTGTGCTTTCACAAGATTTTATAAACTGTCCCTGCAGAAGGCCCAGATATTGCTCTCATACACGAATGGCACACGAGATACACTTTTATTAAACTGCAAGGGAGGTAGATAAGAAGTTGCCTCCTTCACAGATATCAGTGAATTGCTGTCTAGAAGCCTCTGAGCTGTGGAAAGAAAAGACATGAAAAGCCAACTGCTCACCCTGACATGCAAGTGCCAGCTCCCTCCTCAAACAGCCATTTTCCTGCTTCAAGTGCATGATTTCATCTAGCTGCTTGCTGTTTTCTCTCATCTTTTCAGAGAGGACATCTATAAAACACAATGCAGTGTTTCCCAGAATGAAAAGGAATGGTGCTGGTCTATGCTGAGTTAGGTGTTCAGTATAAACATTTACCTTTCAGCTGATTTGTTTGAAGCACTAGTTCTTTCAGTGTCAGCTTGAGGTCTTGCTGTTCTCTGCTGGGACTGAACTCCTGTGTCCTTGCTGCACATAATGCACTTACCAGCTTCTTAAATTTGGATGTAAACTCATTAATGTGATCTGTTGTTTCAAGTAAAGCTTTGTCCTGAAACAGGAAATAGAATGTGCTCTTATTTTTGATGTTATAGATGGATCTTGACAAAACAACAGGACATCATCCTACTGCAGTAGTTAAAGTGACTTCCTGGATTTTCTTATGTGCTCTTGGGGGTAAAAAAAAACCCAAATCAAAGCCTGTTTAAGCTTGTTTATGAAAACAAACCAGTTTATTGTTTGTTGACTATTTTCCCTCCTCAAACAAGCCTATCAGTGAAACATCAGTGAAATAAACAGTGACAGAACCCCTGTGGTACAGTCACCAGCACCTGCACAGCAGTTTGACCACATTTAGTGCATCATGAGGTGACAAGTTACCTTCAGCTTGAGCATGGTGAGAAGCTCCTGTTCTCTTGCTTGCAGTTGGCCTATTTTAACAGACAGTTCCAAAACTGAGCAGTGGAGACTCTGATTTCTCTCCTAGTGAATAGAAATAAGTGTCAGCTCTTACTTCAGCAACTCCAAGTTCTTGTTTTTTCCAGTGAATGTGTCCACAATGTTATTTAAACATCACAAATGGCAATGTGGGATCCTGAACAGGCTGGAGAAGAGGACTGGAGCAAAAATTGTTACCTAATTTGCTTGTGGTCAAGAATCCTCATACCCTGCAAGTCTTGAGTCAAGATAATGAGAAAAAATGCAGAATATTGCTTTACTTCATTGCATGCAGGGGGAAAATTATCCCAATCAATCCCAAAACAATCCCAATTATACAATCATTGCAAAATCACTTAAGAAAATACAGAACCATTGAATTATAGAATCATCAAGGTTGGAAGAGACCTCTAAGATTATCAAGTCCAACCCTTGAATACCAATTATTTTCATATCCTTAAACTGTTTTTGAATGTTACATTTCATCACAGCAATCAAAGCTCTACATAAAACCTCCTGAAACTCCCTAACCAAGCCCCTGTACTGATCTGGGGCCAGCACTGTGCAATCCAGTGCCTGGAACTCTTGGAGGTGAGTTGGTCCTGAGCAGGGTTTCCCCAAAACTAAGCAGACAAACAGAAACTCCAAAGTCCTGATTCTAGCCTAGGAATGCTGTTTTGCTCCCTCCCCCTCACTTTTTCCCCCTCAATGAATCAGAGCTATATCTTAATCAAACATTACTGATCAAAAGCAACTCAGGAGCCTTAACATGAAATCTTTAATTACCAGTGAAACTCCCAAATGCCACCGGCATCCTGCACATGCACGGACTGCAAAACCAGTCCATTACTCAAGCCCTACCTCCAGATCCTGGCAGTGAACAGTTGTATCTGTCACTTTTTGAGTCAGCTCCTTAAACTTCTGCTGTGTGCTATTCAGTGCTGTCCTCCTGTCATTCTGCTGAGATTCTAAGAGTTTTAACTTTTTGGTCAGTGATTTTATAATTGCATTTTTCTCATTCAACTCACCTGAAAAGAAAGGAGAGGTTATCTGTGAGAAAACAGCTCAGAGGATGTCATGCAGTTTTTTACATCTCAGAGATAGTTTAACCCAGTGTTTTAAAACCATGCGATTCAGAAATGGATGTTCACATTGCACACTCCAAAGCAGGATTCCCTGGACACCCAGGTCAGGTGGAATGTGATCTCCATGGTGAGCTCCATACCATGGCTGTCAAACAAGACTGTTCAGAGCTGCCATGCGTTCCTCTGGGTGGTTTGTGGGTGATGTCAGAGCTGAGCAGCACAACCCCAGGGCACAGGGCTCTGCAGCACACCAGCAGATTGTCCTCTTCCTCCACATCTATTTAATCAGGTTCGTTGAAGGAATTTACACATTCGAAAGGCAAAGAGCTACCTTATTCTCACACCCCCTTCAAGATCAGATCACTTTAGGACCATGGTGAAAGTTTGGCTCTCAGAAAGAGGTAATAAAACGCAAAGGGTGAGGGGTAGGAAACGGTTCTTTATATGATGCAAAGCTGCTACTGAGGGGTCAAGGCACCTGAATGTACTTAGAAGGCCAATGATTTATTCCTCATAGGCACAACACTCACTGGTTAATAAGTTGCATTGTTCTGTTAAAGTCAGGATCTTCTGGTGATCATCCTCCCAGGTCTGGATGTGTCTCTCATGCACTGCAACCATGTCATTGAGCTCCCTGTCACGATCCTTCAGTTGTGCAATTAACTGCTGGAGTTCTTGCCTCTGTTTCTCAATGATACCATTCTCACAACTGGGGCTGAGTGCCTGCAAAAGGTGAGACAGGAATATATTTCAACACAGAGGGGTGACAAATTCTCTGATAAAAGACTCGAGGGTTTTAAGTTGAAATATGTTTATATTATAAATAGAAAACACTCCAAGAAGTTCTCACACTGGTGGTACCACCTGTGGTGCTTTACTGAAACCCTCAGCAATACAAGGTGCCATCACTTGTGTTCCACAATTCAAACCAACAGCAGCACAATGAGGATTTTCCTGCTAAAGACAGAGCTGATTAACTGGTTTCATGTTTTACCTGGGGCGAAGCAGAACGCAGCAGCGATGAACTCATGGGGGACTCGAGGCCAGGGCACTGCCAGGCGGCAGTGGACACCAGGAGCTCTTTCGGGCTGGCA